>NC_134487.1:90807170-90835851 GCF_040206685.1 Ascaphus truei | reverse complement strand
ATCTGACTCAAGCTTCACACGGAAGACATCGGAACCCCCCCTAACCCAGAAGACAGGTAGGGAACACATCCCCTCCAATGTATAACATTACGGGAATGAGGGTACCTGGACATTGAGGGACTGCGGATCAGGTAAGATCCCTGGCGGGATTGCTGCTTTAGATATTGTAAAGCGGGGACGTCCAGACACTGGTTAAGGGGTTCAGGAAACTAGTCATTCACACCTGGCTTTTATTTCTAGATCCGACATTTACACACACACACACGTAACAAGGACTAATTGTAGTATAATGTAATACAATAAATACATTTATGTCAAAAACGAATGTTTTTCTGACTAGGAATTTATTAAATGTATTTTATTTATATATTTTATTTTAAAGCGGGGTTGGGGGCGGGACTAGGGTTGGGGGCGGGTCAAGGGGCGGGGTTGGGGGCGGGACTAGGTGGCGAATAGATTTTTTGATTGGGAGAGTAGATTTTTGGTGATTTGTCGACCACTGTATATATATATATATATATATATATATATATATATATATATATATATATATATATAGTCAAATTGAACAGTTGGCACTCCTTAGGTGCTGATAGGCTGTAGGTGCTTTCCCCATATGGATAATATAGACATATGTTACCGTTCAAGGTCTGGTAAAGCAAGATACGATCCCCTGAGGAAGGTCGCATTTTGGAGGACCGAAACGTTGGGTTTCTTGATGTACCACTATTTTTACCAATACACTTGTGAAGTTTTCTACAATTGAGTGCTGTCTCTTGCTTTACCAGACCTTGGAACGGTAACGTATGTCTATATTATCCGTATGGGACAAGACAATATATCCCCACATTCATAAAGGAAAATGGGTACATCTTGGATATAACATTTTAAATCTTTATATATAATATGTCCAAATCCGTCCAGTTACACAGTGATATAACATAATAATAATTAGTAGGTTGAAATGTATTCTTTCAGGAAGTTGTCCAGAACAAAATCTATATTCAGACCCCAAGGAGTAAGGGTCCTAAATTGGTACATCCAATATGAATCCCTCCTTTGAAATCCTTTGAAATCCAATTGATCCTGTCATCCAATCCTCCTATGAAATCCAATTGATCGTCTAATCTCTCAGGATTCATGTTTGAGTTTAAAATGAATGGGTACATTGTGGGTAGCCAGACATTTCTGGATATGTGTGTGTGTGTGTGTGTGTGTGTGTGTGTGTATGTATATATATCTATATATATATATCTATATATATATAGATATATATATCTTTGCACAGCAGCTAGCACACACAAATATCAAAGAGTGTCCTGATGCTTGTCCCATATAAAATAATATAGAGTAGTTACCAGATTGGAGTAAAGCAAGAAGAGACCGCACACGAGGGGTAGAATTCAAATAGTGTATTAAAAAATACAGACACTGTAACCCAGGTTACAGTGTCTGTATGTTTTCAAATACACTATTTGAATATATATATATATATATATATATATATATATATATATATATGAATGTATGTATGTATGTATGTATGTATGTATGTATGTATGTATGTATGTGTGTGTTCTCCTAGTTTTCTTTAGTGGTCTGCTAGTTCGCCCCACATACTGCAATTCAAATGGGCATTCTAGTAAATATATAGCATTACATAACAACTGTTACACATGCCATTAAGCATGTCCTGAATTTTTTTAAAGCTTAAACTTGTCTGATGCTGTTATCTTAGAGAGAATGTATTGCTATTAAGCAGTTTAACCTTAGGTGCACTATGTAATGTATTTCAGTTACCATCCTGAGGGGCAGTGCTGGCACAGTTCCATTAAATAAAGCTTTACGTTGTAAAGTTGCATGTCAACTACAACCTTTCCATACAGTACCATAGGGGAAGTTTAATAGAAAAAACATTCTGTTCAGGTATTATAATACCTGTTTTCCCTTACAGTAGAGAATTTATTTAGATCATATTACTAAATCCAACTAAGCCAGGAATAGTGTTTTTAAACGCTTAGAAATTGTACAAGTGTATTATCCAATGGGTCCTTGTCATCCTTAATTCTTACTAGCATGACAGTTATGCACTCCTATAGAAACAAAAATGTTTGGTCCAGCCAGTTAACACTTTGGATTTTTTTGTTATACTTTTGCTGGTCGATAACATTGCAGAATAAAATGTTTTCTTGTCTGGGTAACTAAATGAGAATTTGTGTATGTAGAAGAGAAGCATAGTATGGGAGTAGGAAGCATTATGGTCTGAAATGAAAGGTCATGAAACCTTTGAGAGGTCTTGGTCAATTAGCTTTGTCAACATTTGCTTCCAGTATAAAAACTAGATAGAAAGATGTTTAGTTTCAGCTGTATTTTCTACTAGATACATGGCTCTGTTATTTACATTCATATAAATATGTAATGAAATCAGATCCTTCCTTACTTGAAAAACATTATATTTGTGAGCTCCATAAATAAATAAACGTTAATGTGTTTCACACTCTCCGAAGAAAATACAACATAAAGTGCAAGGGTGTCTTCATAAGGCGTGTAATATAGTGCGTGCACTACCGTGCGCGCGCATCAGTTATAATTGCAGGGTATGAGCCTGCAGTTGCTATACTTCAGACGCGCGTGTGTGCACGGCCGTGAGTGTGGCGTAGCAGACCAGGGAAAATACAATTAATTGTATTTTCGCGCTGCTGCCATGCCGCGAACCAATCACAGCGTGGCCTAACACTGTGATGTCAGAGTCACGCCCCATAACTGTGCGCATCGCCGCTTGCACCCTAGCAACTAAACATGAATGGCACGTGCACGTGCAATGCCGGGCGCATGCCTGCACGCACAGCAGCAAGGACTATATTACATGCCTAAGGTTTAAATGTTTGGTCTATGTATGATATTGTATGTAATGATATCTAAATATATATAAATATATGAAAACAAAAACAGGGTCTGGAATAGATCGCAATTCCACTGTGAATACAGTAATCTGATACATGCGCAGGTCCACCGTGCAACGCTCTGCCATTGGAGAAAGCCTCAGCTGTGGTGCTATAAATAGACTATTCTGGCATCCAGTTTTTAAGCCCCCGGAAGAAGCGAGGGTGCGAAACGGTTGTTGGGGCTATGTCTGTACTCCCTGGTGCCTCACCCTGATGTACTGCTGAGCTGTTCTATGTATTTTTGATCAGGTTTCTCTTCATAATTGTTGCATAGCTTTATCTTGCATTTCACTTGCCTTGATTCATTGCAGTAGCATAGTTACATGAGGTCTATTGTCTAGCTCCCTCACCCCCTGACCCTCTTCCCTGTTATTTTTTCAGTTTGTCACAACTGTTACCTGATAGTGGTGTCACTTTAATTTAGTGGGATTACATTGTTAGGGGGTTCTTTGACTGTTAGGGTTAAGTGGGTTTGTGTGCTTTTTCACCTCATACTGCTGCATATTCTATGTTTTACTATAATCTGATCTAATTATACATCTCTCATCTATATCACATACTGTGAACCAGCTGGTTTTAATGGGGGAAGGGTCTATTCCAGACCCTTTTCTCAAGTATAGGAGGTTATATTCCATCTTTTTACCTTTCTCATACATGTTACTGTTTGTATGGGTTTTTTTACTGATATTATGTGAGTGTGGCATCAGGGACTGTTTTAACTTATATGTTTACTTGTGAGGCTTTCAATAAATTTGTATGTTTATATTATTTTGAGTACATCTGAGTGCTATTTTGGAACACTTTTTTTCTGTTTTTGTTTTCACATATCTTTGTTCCTAGCACCTTTAGTGGCTGTTATTTTTCCGTTTATTTACTAAGTTAGATACTCTTTATTTTTTCATTCTGTGGCAGGCAATTTTTGTGTGTTGATATATATATATATATATATATATATATATATATGTATATGTATATGTATATGTATATGTATATGTATATGTATATGTATATATGTATATGTATATGTATATGTATATATATATATATATATATATATATATATATATATATATATATATATATATATATAAAATGTACAGGTTATATTAGGATCAAATATGTTGACTGCACCTTCTGGAGCAATAGGCAGCTATTAAGCAGTGTACTCTATACCAGGGGAGCGCAAACTTTTTGTGCTGCGCCCCCCTGTCTCTCTGCCCCCGGCTCTCGCGCCCCCCTGCCTACCTTTATCCGCGTCAGATGACGCTGCGTGGGCGTGTGACGTCAGGTCACATGGTGCCATGGCGACGCAACACAGACTGCTGAATCCCGGTAAGTAAACAGTTGCAGAGGCCTAACGCGATCCCCCGGCATTTAATTTAAATGCCTGGGGGAAGAGCGCGGGGCCTCTGCAACTGCCCGCGCCCCCCCAGCACAATCTCCCGCCACCCCTGGGGGTCGCACCCCCCACTTTGCGCACCGCTGCTCTATACTATGATATATTAATGCATATATTAATGCTGAGTTCAAAATGCCTTTCTCAGCCTCAATATCAGTACTTAAAGTAGACTTGATGTCAACCTTATGAAGGGTTAATTGATCCGAAATGCTATAATCTCTTCATCTTTCCTGAATAATCCTAACAATGCAAATTGAAATGTATTATGCCTGATATGTAACCTGCGACTATTGATTTGCTGTGCTACCATTATCTTTTCTCCAGTATATTTGAAACTGCAGTGTTGTAGTGACGCTGCTTCAGTGCGCCCTTGTAATTGTTTTGTTAATACTTCTTTATTGACTTATCATTTTTGTGTTTTAAGTCTTGATGCATAAGCTCCTTTGAGTGATGAGGCCTACTAAATTATGATATAACAAATTGGATGAACCCGTGATAGAGTCACGAGAACATTCAGAAGGGTACATTTTTGGTGCACATCACAATAACAATTTTTTTATATTTTTGTGGAATACATACTGTATAGTGAAAAACCAAGGTGAAAAAATAATCTAAAGTGATAATAAATTATTATTAAAACTGACACGCAGTGCTTTCTGCTGTTGCCAACCAACTTGGGCAGTATTTACGATTAAAACGTAATTGCTCAACCTTACAAGATTTCAAATCACAATCGCAAGATCTTAAAAATAGGTTTCTGGATAAAGGCTACTCTTTAAAAAATCTACATAGGGCATACAATAGGGCTCTACAATGTGATAGGGACTCTCTACTTGCTCAAAATGTGAAAGCAAAAGATACTCAAATAAGATGTATTGGCACCTATAGTCAAAGATGGCATGAGGTTAAACGAATATTCTCCAAATATTGGCACATCTTAAAATCAGATAGTGACCTATCCGCTGTGCTTAATGATACACCAAGCATTACCAGTAGAAGGTCTAAAAACCTGAAAGATGCCTTAGTGCATAGTCATCATCAACTTAAAATATCTAAAACATGGTTACCTAATCCACCACAAGGATGCTTCCGTTGCAGAAGCTGCAAGGCGTGGCAATACCTGCTTACCACAAAAAACCTTTGATAATGACGATAAGTCAAAACAATTTGAAATAAGACACTTTGTGAATTGTAAAAGCTTTAATGTCATCTATCTCATTAACTGTGATTGTGGACGCAGATATGTAGGCAAAACAACACGCGAATTACGCAGACGTGTGTTGGAACATGTCAACTCTGTTATTAATAAAGCCAACACTCCAGTAGCACGCCATGTAAATTCTATGCACAGAGGTGATCTTGGATGCCTCCAATTTATGGGGATAGATCGCATCAAGAATACCATCAGAGGAGTGTATATTGATCGTAAACTTCTACAAAGAGAAGCAGAGTGGATATATCGTTTAAAGACTTTATATCCACATGGCCTTAATGAAGGCTTTACCTTCACCCCCTTCATTTAAAATGTCAATCATAACCTCACAATTGACTATCTGCTCATATCATCAGTGAGTTTGATGTGTCATAGCTATGTGTTGTCCGCAATTTTAGCCCATCCCTCTCTTTAATCAATTGGTGAGTAGCAGCAATACCCATACCTAATATAATGACTCATTTGGGCACTGTGCTGTTCTCTCTGTACTAATGTGGATTTATTAGACTTGCTTCATCTAATCCCACGTGAACCACCATCCTGTTCAGTGGACATAAAGTTGTAGTATTGCACTGCTATCCGTATATAGTGCTGGGTTCATTAAAAGTCATAAACTATATGTTGCTAATTGATCATTACATTTATTCATAATAAAATCGTAATATAGTGTTTTATCAACATCACGGGACGTAACCATGATGCAGCGATCATTATATGTTAAGCATATCAGCAATTGCTGATTACATTGTAAATTGTATTAACATGTGAACGCGTGCTTTAATGGCTATAAATATGTGGTGAGTAGCGTAGTCCCGGTATCCACCTGCCCCTGACGAAGTTCCGCCTGGAGAGAAACGCGTAGGCAGTGGGCATAGTGACGTGGTGACATCATCGACACACAATGCAGCTGATTCCGCCACAGCCGGTCGAGTGCACGAGGTCAGAGCAGGGCTGTGTATCGGCAGTGGAGCAGAGTTGTAGCGGCTATTAAGCTAAGTATTTTACAGTGTATTGAGTTACTGGATGGAGGATTAGGATGCCACTTGTCAATTAATTTATGTATACGGGATTTCACTAGATACAGGACTCCCAGTACAAGTTGACAGCGATGTTGGAGCTGTGCTGTTTGAAAGCAAACAGCGTTCATATGCAGCTTAGCAGCTTAGGGACTCCCATCGATCAAATGTGCATCCTTATACCTCTAATTAACATTGTATGCTTGCTATTTCTCTTGTGACCCTGTACTACACGGTTTGCTGCTTATGATCACTCCATTGTGACAACAAAAATATCCATTGGTATATGCCAAGGTACTGGCTAGAAATATAATTGTTTGAGTGACTTCAACTTTACCTACTGTGAGAGGTACAAATTAACTAGATTGTATCTAGCAGGAGGATAATATCAGTATTGTTATTGTGCAACATTCATACCTCACAGTGTTGCAAAGTCACAACTACCAGTGTGTACATAAAAGTTGGTTGGCAACAGCAGAAAGCACTGCGTGTCAATTTTAATAATCATTTATTATCACTTTAGATTATTTTTTCACCTTTGGTTTTTCACTATATGTATTCCACAAAAATATAAAAAAATTGTTATTGTGATGTGCACCAAAAATGTACCCTTCTGAATGTTCTAGTGACTCTATCACGGGTTCATCCAATTTGTCACATCTATGAACTATTGTACATTGGTGGCACTCATTTGTGTCAATAAACAGACACTAGAAAATGATATATTAAGATTGCTTAAATTAAGAGTGAGCGGTGTGCTACGCTGTGTGTTTTCTACTAAATTATGAACAGGATCCTTATATTTATATAGCGTAAACTGTTCACATTCATGCTCTCCCTCTTGTAAACTTAAATGAAATACAACCCTTTTTTACATTTTAATGGGAATTATTGGCTCCAGGGAGGCATGATAAGTACATTTAAAATCATGATTTCATACTTGCCACTTCAAAACACAGAACCCCAGCAAGCTCTTTTTGGAAACCCCTGAGCCCCCACAAAATATATATATGTATATGTGTCAAAATGGAGTGCTATTGAGCGTGGCATATGTATAGAACAGACGACAGAGAAGCCCAATGCTACATCCAACATGACAGAAATACACAGTAAAATACTTATATATTCTCTTGAAATAGGGTCATTTAGTTTAACCCTTTGGCCAAAGCGTTGTAAGCTTGCGAGCCACGTCAAGGCAGACACCTGTTCGCAAGTCCTAGGACTTGCGAACAGGTGTCTGCCTTGACGTGGCTCGCAAGCTTACAACGCTTTGGCCAAAGGGTTAAACTAAATGACCCTATTTCAAGAGAATATATAAGTATTTTACTGTGTATTTCTGTCATGTTGGATGTAGCATTGGGCTTCTCTGTCGTCTGTTCTATACTTGCCACTTCAGCCAACATACACAATAGTTTTGGGCCCTATGTGCAGTATCCAAGATTTCTACATACAACGCTGGTGTAATCCCATTGCAGCAAATAGTACCTTATTAATTGAAAGAAAACTATCCTTTCAACTAGATTGTGTATGCATATCTGGAGCAGTTATTTTGTTCTAGTTTCGTTCAATTTTTTTAATCTAAGGGATATTTGTTATATAGCCCTATTAAACGTCATAATATTAGCAGTTTTGCTGTTGGCTACACATGCCAATATAATTATACATTTTCAGACCACACTACAATCCCTCAGAGCTGCATAAAAATGTCATTAACCTGTTTCTTCAAAGAGAGAATGTTTTAGATACATTTAAAACTGTCACTTAGAGACCTACAGGTGTAATAATATTTACTGCCATTGTGGGCGCCGTGAGGTGCTTCTAAGTCCGCGGCAATTATTTACATTTATTTCCATTTATTTACGTTCTGCAGGATGGGCACAACTAACTCGCAAGAGCTTTGCAACCGTAAAAAAAATTAGTTTTAGTGTCAGTTGTGGTACTCTGCAGTAATGATACGCGGCGCTCATGTGCTAGTGTGTCTTTAATCTACATGTAAATGCAATGTAACCCACATCTTCATTTCATATGATATTATATCCCATTTATTTAAATGTAAGCCGCCACTTAAGTTTAGAGATAAATAACAAAGACTTTGTGAAATAATACAATCTTCTTCATTCTTCTAATATACAGTTTCATCTGCAAAATAATTGTGAGAATGTTATTTATTAAGAATTGAAAAGAAGAAATAGATGCATGAATTACACGCACTACTGATAAACTTGTATTGAATGCATATGTGTGTCATTGAATTTTTGAGCATGCATGTACTAAAGTATTTGTATGGAACGCATATGCATCTCTTTAATTTCTGAGCATATGTGTACTACTGTATAGAACTTGTTTGGAACGCATTTACTGTATGTTTTTAATTCCTTCGCATGTGTACTATAGAACTTATATGCGTGGCATTGAATTTATGTGCATGCGCAGTATAGGTATTGACAATTGAATGGAACACACAGTACATTACAAGAAATCGATGCATGAATTACATTACATTACGTTACAGTACTGAGCGGTTTGTCTTCACATGAGGGAAATGCTAAAAAAATCTGATCGAACCCTAGCCGCTGGTATTTCGCTGTTTTTGTTTTGTTTGCTTGAATAGAAGCAAGGAGTGGTGGAGGGGGGACTGCTTTGTCTATGCATGCAGAGATAGTGTGGGCAAGTTGTGTCAGTATTGTGATCAAATTCCATCACTAATGTCAGCACTCAATACATGTAAATATTACAGAATGCCCATTGCATTTACAATGTGTTGCGGATACAATGTTTTTATTTCAGTGAAACTCCCATAGTGCAAAAGTATAATAATGTATACTTATGTCTCTATATGCCCACTCGGATTAAAATAAAAATATTATATTAATTAATATTATTAAAATATAAAAAAGTAGAAAATATTACACTGAATCACTTTGCCTATACTTCCAATACTTGAATACTTGCAGAACTATAAGTAGGCTTCAGGTGCTGTTTGTATGGGTTGTCCATCCGCATGCGTGTCTATGGAACTCATAATCATGTCTTTGAAGTGGAATTGGAATTTCAGAGGTGGCGGGCTGGGGGGTGTTGTCTTTACATGAGGGAAAGGTTGAAAATTCAGATGGGACCTTAGCCACTGATATTTCGCCAGGGAGGCGGGAGGGTTCGTTTGCTTTAATATAAGAAGGGAGTGGGGGTGGGGGGACTGCTTTCTGTATGCACGCTGACGATAGTCTGGACGAGTTGTGTTAGTATTGTGGCCCAAGCATTAAATCTATTAGGTCTGAGTAGTGTATTCATTGTACCTCTGTAGAAAATATACTGGCAAGAGAAAGTGTAGGACCACAGCTTTTTTCTACATGTATCTTTCTGAACCTGGCTCTCTAATTCCTGCACTGTAACAGGCTAAAATCAATCACATTTTATAACAATGTAGCAGCTGAACAAGATGACTATTTCAATGACAGAGATATTTGCTTCTGGCCCTACTCTGTTTTTTTTTTCCTCCTGTACTAACTAATCTCAGTATGCCTTCTCAGCATCATAGCTCATACACAAACTGACAATATTGTCATAGCACATTATGTCATTTTGCCATTCTGTTTGTGGACCAGCTTTTTTTGTTTTACTTCCGTGCATCACAAAACTCAGCAAATGTTCACAGCTTCCTTAAGGAAGAAGTATCTTCTACAAACTAAAATAACTATTCACTATTTAAGTAATATATTTCACATTCCAATTACCAGAAAGCGGCCTACTCATTACTGTTTTTTTCTTCTATAACTTGAATATAGCAGCTGAGTTTAGTAACCACAAGGGAACAGCAATAAGCTCAATAGAAAGCATGTTTCTGATAAAGTAGTGAGTCTGGCGACTATCCTCAGGAAAGGCCTGAAATGTATGTTTTTTTAAATAATTTTTAGAAACCCTCCAGAAATAGAAGAAATTATTTTACAGGGATTTTATAAATTTTTCAATTTAAAATTGTATTTCCACTTTTGTCAAGCAAGAATGATTTTGAATGACGTAATTCAATAATTCATCCATTTTTTTTTTGCGTTTTTAAAGTATTGATGTATTTGTGTATGACTGTATATGAGCAATTTGAAGGATAATGCTGCACTTCCTCTCCCCCCCAAAAGAATAATTATCAATAAATACCGATGCTTCTGATCAGGAATCTCTGTTAGGCACTCCCAATATCAAATGAAAGGAAGAAACCTGAGCACTGCGGATTTCTGCTTAGAAAATGTATTCAGCCAATGATCTGACGTTTCGACTACAAGGCCCTTGTGGCTGAAACGTTAGATCATTGGCTGAATAAGTTTTCTAAGCAGTAATCCGCAGTGCTCAGGTTTTTTCCTTTCATACGACTGTATATTAGCCCATATCTCAAACTGTGAAGTAGAGTGAACACTGAAAGAGTGACTGTTGCGTGACTGAGGTTATTTCTTTTTTGGGACTGCACCATTAAAGGAGGTCAAGATACATTTACCAGCTGCAATATAAAATACATTATTTATTCAAATACTAACACAATGTTCTAAATATTTTTTATGGGGACTCAGATATTTCTACTTGTAAAAGACCGAAACCCTATTTTCCCCTTGCTTAGAAATATATTAGATTTGGTACGAATGTCAACAGTCAATTGCAGCTGCTGTAGCTAGAGCAAAGTCACCCCTCCCCTAACACTCAATTGTTTCATAACATACAAGGAGATAGCCTAAAATACCATTGGAATTGTAAACACTCATAGAGAATGCAGTGTTTTCCTTCATACTTGTTTTATACAGATGTAGCCACACTTAATGTTTTCGGTACCATGACAAGGTGCTAGATTACAGCCATGTCAAGGAGATCCAGAGAGCAGGCTGATCACAGCAAAGATAGGGCTGGAGGCAAATGGCCAATAAAAAAGGTATTTATTAATAAATTAACATAAGAGCAGACAGATACAGGGTCCTCTGACGCGTTTCTCGCCCGACAGGTGCTTTATCAAATACTCTTTGATACATTTTACCAGGGTTGAAGCACGCCCCTACCGGGATCCAGCTGACTTTGTCATTGCGACATTATTTATTTATTTCTTCGGATCTTCCTCCAGCTGCCAGTGTGCTGTTTCTTCTCCCTCCAGCCGTCCAGACCGCCGGGGAGAGGCATGTGCTGCTACACAGGGTGTGTTGATTGTCCTTCACTTACCCCTGCCAGCACAGTCAGACCACCCCCTCTGGTCTTCCTTATGGGGCTATCATAGCAGTGAGTTTGACTTCATTTACACACTTTATGGTGCACTTGGATGGATTGATTATTGTACATTATATGGATTCCGGATTTGTCTTATACATTGCTATACCACCCTGTGACGTCTGCAGCACCAGTTAGGGGATTATTCCCTATTCCCCTACACAGCCATGTCAACACTTTGTTCACCATGTCTCATCCGGGGAGGGGGGGGGGGCATTTACGGTCGTCCAGCAGAATAATTGGGGGAGTTTATTTATGTCATTGCAATTCAGTATGTGTCCGGCAGATGGTGCACTGAATATGTTTGAACCTCCCAAAAAATTCACATGGGTATCTCTACAATGTACAATGTAGCGGATGGGGACTGACGGATCCTCTACACGGATCCCGTGAGACTTGTATGTGTGTTGTGCTGTACTAAGTCCTGTTTCAGATATATGTATTCAATTAGGGAATTTCATATCCTACTCCTCTAGTGTGAGGAGTCCCCATACACCGCCCAGGTGAAGCCTGATCCTTACCCCTTTTCCTGCTCTGACCAAAGGAAGAGGGCCCCACCTTTTCAAAGACTTCCATAATCACCATCCAAGAAGAGGGCCGTTAAATAATAATAATATTCAAATGTTTAAACAATTATAATTAATTCCTACTTTTTATGTTTTTGGGTAAGATGAAAGTGTGCAATGGCTCTTAGATTGTGGGACTGTTCAGGTACTTGTAATCAGGCATTAATGAAATAAAGTTGAGCAGCACAGTGTTTTTTCACAATGGAAAATGTTAATACAGTACATCTTTAACATAACTAGATTTGTTTTTCTATAGTTTGCTTGCTCAAACGATGAAGCAGGGCTTATATAAAGTGTAAGTGGGACACAGTAATAATTTAAAATGGACTGAAGAAGTTGCTTAGTGGTAGGAGCACTGAAACTGGGAGAATGTTGGTTCCAATCTCTGTTCCTGCTCTTGTGACTATTGTCTCTTAAAATTAGGTAATTAATTGAGACACAGACCTGTATGATTCATTTATTGCATACGACAGATAGCGCACTGATTATCTTTGCACATGTCCTGTACTTTTATCAAAAGAAGCTATAGAAATTGCTTTCTTAGACCGTTTTTTTCAAACTTGGCACAGAAATGCAATCAAGAATTATTGCCAAGACCACCTCATAGTTATGTCACTTTGATATTCTTTGCCATTCCTGAAAGTTGGGATAAGAGGGTAACCCTTTCGACGAGAACAACAAAATAGGTTGGAAGAATACTGATCGACATAATTTAAGCCTGAATGATTGCTTTTGAAGCCCCGGTAAGAAATTGGGCTATATGTCTTTCCTCCTTCTGGTATAAGCCCTGGTAAGGGCAGGCTGCCAGAAGTTATCATGGGTTTCCCCCACTTCAAGCACTGCTCTGAGTGGTGGAGATAGGTCACCTGTCCCTGTGCCTAAGGCCAGAGACACAGGGGAGGGGCCTGCCAAAGTCATAAAAGTGCAGGGCACAGCCTATTTAGGGCTGTCCTGTGAGTCCTGTCAGTTCTGGCAGAGTTCAGTGTGACTAGTTAGAAGTGCATGGAGTGCACAGCTGGAGAAGGAGATTCTGCGGCCTTTGAGTAGAGCTGCTAGAAGTATAGTAGCTAGGTGGACCAATTCCTCTCGCCCTGTTTAGGGGGTGAGGGAAGAGCTAGCCCCACCCTGGGTGCCCTTGACCTGTGGTGGTGGCATGGACACAGATACCATCCTGAGGGAGAGCAGTTTGGAGGAGAGAGAATCTGTGCCTGACTGTGATCCTGCTGCCATCCCTGCTGCTGTGATAATAAAGAGCTGCTGCTGCTTTTAAGAAAGACTGTGTGAGACTGGAATCTCTCGTCCCTGAGTGGGGGACTCTCTGGAAGGATTCTACCCCTCATCCTTGGGGCTTACCAGAGATGGAGGTGTTGCACCATCAAATGAGATGGAGGCATTCACCCCAGTAACCTGGTCCTGTCATCCCCCATACCATCGCGGGAGTCTCAGGCCCTCCTTTTGCCAGCAGGTATGCACCACACATATACACGTAGCCAGACCCTAGTACAGAGGGGGGGGGGGAGGGGCATAATCTGCGATTGGCCCCGGGAAGAAGGCCTACACTTTATTAGAATATCATGCCCGGGGCATGTGGGGCAGGTACTGGACCCTCCATCCATCTTGATACGATATGCTCCATCTCTGCAATGTGAGAAAGAGGCAGCGTAGGAATAGACCGTTCCCGATCCCCTCCCAATGATCCACCAAGTACGTGTAGCACAGGATGAACCGCCATCCCACCTACACCCCGGTGTATGTGCAGAGCATGATTGACTCCTTCAACTACATGCAGCACAGCCCGTTGAGCAACTTCTACAACTACGGCTGGCTGCCACCCAACTATCTGCCCACCATAAGCATGCGCACAAATTTACCACAAATGCGTTCAATTCAGTTCACATACCAGCAGTACGCGCATGTGGGCCAATACAATTCAAAGAGCACCGTGTAATTCATGCACCTATTTCTCCTTGATAATTAATAAATAACAATCTCACAATTATTTTAGAGTCGAAACTGTACAAGAATTAGCCAGAAGAAGATGTCGGTTGAAGAAGATTATATTATTGTAAGAAGATTGTATTATTTCACAGTCTTTGTTATTTATCTCCAAGCTCTAATTTACTCTTATAAAAATGTCATACTTAAAAAATACTTCTTTAGTCATCTGAAGTTTTTATGGAAAGAAGTGTTGGCTTACATTGCATTTAGATTAAATACACACTGTACTGTGACTCTAGTACACTATCACCACTTATCATTACTGCAGAGTACTACAGCAGCTGCAAACTCATTTTTTGCAGTGCAGTCACAATTGCGAGGTCACAACATGCAACTAAATGCCAAGGATTTACACTTGGTTTTGCGTTGCACCAAAAACAGTAAATCTGGCTACCGATGTAGATAGAAATTCAAAATATGCTATTGTTTGATAGCTATAGTTAAATGACTATGGGAAACAGAATGTGGTAGTGCTGTCCTGCACTCTGGGGCGATGCCTTATACAGTCTCGCTGTGTGTAGCTGTGCCATACATGAAGGAGTTATCGGTGTGGAGTGCCACTAGAACCAGGGAGGGGGACCAAGAGGTATGGAAAAAATACTTTTTACCTCCGTCTCTGGTCACTCCGCTCCTGTAGTGTTGTATCCAGTGGCTGAACTGTTGTACCGGTCCTGTTGGTCCCTGGCAGCTGTAAGCAAGCAGTCCTGCAACAGTGAGGTAGTTACCACACACCTTCGGCAGCGCACTTCCTGGATCGCTTTCGGCAAAGGAGACAAGAGGGGTAGGCACCCGGAGCAGCAGCAAGGTATTGCAAAAAAACGATGAAACCGGTACTGGTCAGAAAGGTTTTATTGTACACATAACTTGACAGACAAGCCCATGTATTCCCTCCTACGCATTTCACGGTGCAGGGCGCTTCGTCAAGAAGTAGGGAGTAATGGCTGAACAAACATTTAAAAGGTTAAAAAAAGCCTGCCAAATCGTGGGTGCAAGCAATTAGGTGTAAAATGCTAAAATCAAAAAGCAACCAATCCTGATCCCAAGGATGTTCCCTGGTGACCCATCTTGATAATGATGAAATCAGTGAACAGACATAAATGTATTGGCAGTATAAACAATACATATACTGTAGGAGAAAATATCCTAACTGTTAAGTGACAGCATCTAAACTTCAATTGTAATGTTGGACAATGTTGCAAAGTTATGCAGTGAAAACCATTCCACCGGAACAAAAATTGTCATCTTCTATAGCTTACAGATATTTAAGACATATAAATACATGTTTCCTATCTAATAGTGCTGTCCACTGTGTTTAACATTATCATTCACATAAAGTATATATAACAGTCCAACTAGCACATAGCAACAGGAAATCTTCCATAGTCTATAAAACATTTTCAGTGGAAGAGAATTAGACTAAGGTGATGTATACAGTGTCCTTATTCTTATTGCATTGGTGATAATAATCACTCAATATCTCTAGGCAGCAATGTTCAATGCGACTGATGGACTGTGAAATATCAAAAATAGGTTGCTGAATAGACATTTCAAAAAATTAAACGTGCAATGCATGGAATTGCAACAAATAACCTCTCAACACAATCAGAGTATAGTCTGGAAAAATCCATATTGATTAACTAAATTGACCAATATTTTTTCTGTTTAAATTTCTATCCCATATTTCCCAATAGAGCGGGCTCTTACAAAATTATATGACTATAAGCTACATGACAGTGTGTTGAGGGAGGTACTGTTGCAGCCACGAGTATCCAAGCATTTGCCTGGGAAAATCTGGAGCAATACCCCAGTAATGCTGCAACATTTCTGTGACATTTCTGCAGCCAGACTAATGGCCCATCGGATTAACACAGCGGGGGTCCCTGGCAGTCCCATTCAAACTGAATGAGACTGCCAGGGACCCCCGCTGTGTTAATCTGATGGGCCATTAGTCTATTTGCAGAAATGTCACAGAAATGTTGCAGAATTACTGGGGTATTGCCCTAGATTTTCAAAAGCAAGTGTTTGGATACTCGTTGCTACATCTGTAAGAGAGAGCAATGAGATATAATAAAGGTAGGCAAAGTGATGAATAAGGTATGAAAAACAGCCTGAGATGCTATGGGCAACAGCATGTCAAAATCATATACTACACCTAGCACCTGTAACCATGAAAATCCAATTAGGTAAGGAAGAAGTTATTGTTAACATTATATATTAAATGGCTCTTTTTGCTGAGTAATGCATTATTTGAATGATGACTTCACTGTAAGACAGAAAGAATCCAATAATATGTATTTGGTTGAGAAATACCCACATTTTTTTCAAGTGATTGGTATCTGCCGTTATAAATTAATTTGACTTGATTAGATGGGATGTAGTAGGCATATCTGCACATGTATATAGGCAAAATTCAGCAG
This sequence comes from Ascaphus truei, assembly GCF_040206685.1. Classification (NCBI taxonomy): domain Eukaryota; kingdom Metazoa; phylum Chordata; class Amphibia; order Anura; family Ascaphidae; genus Ascaphus; species Ascaphus truei. Next base: position 90,819,062 of record NC_134487.1, on the reverse strand, counting down.
AAATGTTTGCTCTTGTATTACATTTGTGTAACCCCTCTTTGCCTGACCCTAAAGAGTGTCACATCTAAGTGTGGTAAAATAGAGCAGTGCAGGTGTTGGGGCTAAGAGTTTCTCATACAGTTTCTCAGGGTGCTGGCATGAGGGCTGGCTGATGTTGTAAGCAGGTTGTAATAAGGGCACCAGGAACTTTATTAGACACACACAGGTGTCTTTATTTTGACAGACTTGTATCATACATACTTCTTCCCTGGGTGCTCAGATAGCTTCCCAGAGAGGCACACATGGCTTTGTCACCTTCAATCCCCATTAGTTATGGATGATATGCAATCTCTTGGTTTAGTAGACTTGAGGCATTTCTAGGCACCTTCCAGGACTCTGTGCAGGGGTGTATCTTCTATTAAGGTTCCCATCTACTTGCCATCCTATACAGCTCCCTACTAGTCCATATCATGGTATCCAAGTGTGCAAATGAGTAGAGTTGGCATTAGAACAAATCTAGCTATGGCACTCCCCTGGGTCCCTGATCCAGCAATCCCTGCCTTGAGTGCCATGCACATCCTCTTTTAGAAGGGGGTAGGATACTTCCCTGTGCTACCCTGCAGAACTCCCTTCCACTACCGGAATGTAGTTAGCAATGTGGGCGCAGTGCGTGCGCATCTCACTGTTCCGTCACAGGTGACGACAGATCGCCACCGGAACTTGCACCCTCTGCAGATCGACTTCCAGGATCTTCCTCACTGATCATGGGTTGGTCACTGGAATCAGCGGTCCGACATCCGCCTTGGGAACTGATGGGGTCTCGGCAGAAATCTTGGGTAGGCTCACGGTCTTCTCTGTTGACTCAGCTACAACTGCAAACACTTCCATTGATCTCTTCCTCGAGATGGCGGTCAGTAGAGATGGGGCATGGAATACCTGGAGGTAAAGTTGAGGTTCCGCTTTGTGTTTCTCCAGTGCTCATAGGGACGGCATCACCAGGGGGTCGCTTAGGACTGGGCTGGAGGTAGAGTACTTTACAGTCAGCACACTGCGCTGATATCTGCAGCTCTCCACCCGGAGCACCACATAGGGCGCACACCCCCAGCAGCAGGTGCATCCTGTCCTCATAGGTGACCACCGTTATTCCACTAGGCAAGTAATAAGCATTGTCAAGATCCTTGGAGGTAGCTTCCATTTTGAAGGAGGTAAGGCAGCTCTGTATACATATCTGTAGCTGTTGAACTACACATGCATTTGGCTCCTCACGTCCTGTTGTTCCGTTTGGGCACACCCAGCTCCTCCCCTTGGTGAACCTGATACAGGTAGTACAATGCCATGCGGCTCCTTGTTCTCTGGAACTGCCATTTTGTAAGTTAGAAAGTACTTGTGCAGCTCCCTTTTTCTTCAGGAACCACATGTGTAATGTATGGGCAACCATCTCACTGGTATCTCAGCAGGCGGGGTTCCCAGTTTTTCTGCTGTAATTGCATGGGTACCACGCACCCTGGGGGAGCATCATGAAGCGCACCACTTTTACTTCATCATTACTTTGATGAGTGGGTGCACAGGGATCTCTGGCGAAGCCTCAGAGGCCCTGTCCCTTTTCCCTTCTGTATTTGTGGGTACCACGCTCCATAGAAAAGCTTCAGGGTACACCCACTGTTTGGCTCATCTTTATTCCGATGATAAGGTGCACAGGGGTCCATGGTGAAGCCTCAGGAGCCCCGTCCCCAAACTGTATTTTAAAAAGGGTTCAGGAGGTAATTCCCTCCCTGGTGGCGCTTCAGAGAGCCCCCTTAATCTGCATCATTTTGATGGATAGGGGTACAGGTTCCCTGGCAAAGCCTCAGGGGCCCGTCCCCAACTGCTTTAATTATAGAAGTATTATGCTCCTGGGCGAAGCCTCAAGGAACTGAACCCAGCATACCTTCAGTGGATGGGCAGCAGGCTCTCCAGTGAAGCTTCAGGGAACTGCTCCAAATTCTCTTAGTGGTAGGGGAATTATGTACCAGTCCACATACACAGGCTCTTGGTTGTGTGACCTGCCTCTCTCAAGTAGGTAGAGGCACTTCTGAATTTGGGACGGCACTGCCCTTAAGTACTGCAAGGAGGAGGGCACCAGGTCTGATGAATGATCACATTGGATCTGTCATAACCTGGCAAAATGAAACTGACCTGCCAACTTGGAAAGTGGGGTGGGGCAAGCTTAAACCTTGGGGGGGGGGGGGGCACTACCCTCCCATAGCAACTGAGACCAGCTGCACACAGTTAGCAAAATACACAGATTCCCAACAAGCTCTGAGAAACCCCAACCATTACCACATAATATATGTATGCATACAAGTGTCAAAAGGAGTGCTAGTGGGCATGGCTAAATGTATACAATAAAAAACAAAAATGCCCAAAGCTACTTCCATTGTGACAAACATACACAGTGCAATACCTATATATCTCTTGCAAAAAGGTCATTTAGTTTAGTCGCCCCTCCCCCCCCAAGGTTTAAGCTTGCCCCACCCCACTTTCCAAGTTGGCAGGTCAGTTTCATTTTGCCAGGTTATGACAGATCCAATGTGATCATTCTTCCTATAATTATACAGGTAAATAAGAATTTTAACCCAGGTGAGTGTTAGGACCTGCTTTTGGCCATGCCTTGTAAGTGGCAGCAGGCTTAAGGCGCTTTGGCCAAAGGGTTAAACTAAATGACCCTTTTTACAAGAGATATATAGGTATTGCACTGTGTATTTTTGTCACAATGGAAGTAGCTTTGAGCATTTTTGTTTTTTGTTATAACTAAACAAGTGTCTATATTATTTATGAAAAAAGAACATACAATTAGCCTATAATAGTAATAATCCCCTCAGAACAGGCATTATTGGCCAGTAATGCCCTGGTCTTCGGGGATTCTTACTTAAGTGTAACACATTGTTGTTCCAGCTTTCAGAACAATAGATAGTCTGGTGTTTGGAACACTGGCAATAGATCTGTTTGTAATTGCAGGGGACTCCAGGAGTTAAACTCCCTTTGCAGGCATCAGGAGGCTGCACTGGTGTCGGTTTTCCTACCTGAGTTGGGAGGTGGATATAATTAACTCCTGATTGAGCAGGGTTTATAAGGCAGGAAGTAACTGCTTGTTAGTGTCCCTATTGGAGGCACAGATCACAGATCTCCTGCCTGCAGGGATCCAGGCTTGTTGACCAGAAGGTTTTGCCTGGGAACAGTGGGGAACCAAAAGCCCCACGTAGCAGAGAAGCCTGCACGAATAGGGCAAATGACGTTCTTGACTTGCAGAAGGGGCAATATGGAGACACTGTGGCGGAATCCCTGCGACATACCAGATAAGAACTAAAACTATACTGCTGTGCCTAAAGACTGTTTTGTTTGCACTGTTTTGTCTCCTGGCTTCCGATCAAATCTCGCATCTCACACTCCATTCTTCTCCTCACTTTTAAAGCTTTACAATCTTCTGCCCCTCCTTACATCTCTGCCCTAATTTCTCGTTATGCACCATCCAGTCTCTTGCGTTCTTCTCAAGGACGTCTTCTTTCTACCCCCTTTGTATCTAAAGCCCTCTCCTGCCTTAAACCTTTTTCACTGACTGCCCCACACCTCTGGAATGCCCTTCCCCTCAGTACCCGACTTGCACCCTCTCTATCCACCTTTAAGACCCACCTTAAGACACACTTGCTTAAAGAAGCATATGAATAGCACTATGGATATTCTGAACACATGATACATAAGCTTGGCCCCCTGCAGACGCACTTACCAGAACTCCCTCCTACTGTCTCTGTACGTTCTCCCTACCTACCAATTAGACTGTAAGCTCCTCGGGGCAGGGACTCCTCTTCCTTAATGTTACTTTTATGTCTAAAGCACTTATTCCCATGATCTGTTATTTATTTTATCTTTTATTTGATTACCCCATGTATTACTACTGTGAAGCGCTATGTACATTAATGGCGCTATATAAATAAAGACATACAATACAATACAATATAATAGTGCATGTTTTGGGGCTGGCAACAGCTTAGCTGGCGGCCCGCTAGATAGGGCTATAGTAGTAAGTTAGTTTCCCTAAAGGGAATAGGTGTTTATTTTAGGCTTTGGTTTTGACTTACAGGGACAGTGTACCCATGGTTTATGTTTCTTGCGGATAATAAACCACTGTGATTAAGCTTAACCATCAATCAAAGCGTCTTACTGACCTCGAACACAGAGCGATCCGTCACAGTAAAACTTTGCTGCCAAAGGGCAGATCTTAAAAAAGGGTGTCAGAGCCTGTTACAAAAGAGGAAGTGGGTATGAATTTCTAAATGGTTGTTAAGTAGCCAAAGGATGCTCAGAACATTATTGAAACTCATGAAAAAAGGCATTACAAGTTGGAAATAATATATTTAAAAAATGCAGTAAGTATGATCTAATACTACACAATTGTTTTGTTATAAAAACGCATATAGGATTTTGAATGTTTTCTTTTTTATGTGTCCATTGACCCTTATTGTGCCATTGAGGCTATTAACACCCATTTAATAAAAACATACAGTAGATGTACCTGTTTAAAAGTGACAAAACCAAATAGTTATTTTATTAATTAAATGTTTTTATTATTTAAAAAGATTCTGATAAATAACAAAAATAAAAGGCAAATTACTTCCATATATCTTTAGCTTGAGCACTGTAGTTCACTTCTGTTAAGAAAAAATGGGGATGTAAATATTGGTGCACAATATAATGGCAATAAGGATCCTCATTTAGACATGTGCAGAAATGCAGATTTTTTTACAAGAAAAGCAAAACAGTTTTTTTTAATACCATATAATAGTATTAATACTGTATGGTTTAACAACTAATTTCCTTTAAACTAAATTACATGGATATCACTTGTGAATCCCGTCATATTGGCATTAACAGAGAATTAAATACTACAGAGGTTTATTTGTAGCCAGTTCACAAATATGTCCCTCACCTTATAAAACAACTAACATTAAATGGCAGAGTTCACATTACACAAATCAGAAAAAGGAGTGGCCTTTGAGGACAATTTGCCGGCCTTCTTTCTTCAAATAAAAAAACATACTGCATTTAAAAGATCAGATATAGTATTAATAAAATCTAATGTACTTTACGCACATTTAAAGACACATACCTCATTAAAGATTTAACGAAACAACTCTTTTGCCAACCACAATATCCACTGTGACCGCCACATATCCCGGTATGGAGCCTGTTATAAACTAGTTCCAGTTTTATTCCCATTGAAGTGGTTTTGACATGTCAGACAGAGGTTTCAGTGGTATATTGTGTCTGGCTAATATTCAACGAACACAGTGCGTACAGTACATGGTCATCATCAGCCTGTGTGAAAAGTATAGAACAATAGGATACTCTTATACCATCTCTGAGTAGATGGAAACAAATTTCCAAACCATATAGGATACCAGAAGGTTTAAAAACACAAAACAAAAAATTATTTATTAAATACTAATTTACTCTTCTATTGAAAACACACAGAAAATATATTTATAATGTTTTAACTTATATATAAAATCACCTAAAAAGTGCTCTAATGAAAGTAACAACGGAGTATGCCAGCATGCAATAATGTTTGGTATATTGCGCATATGTGTGCCTATGATAGGTACACACTCATGTGAATAGATAATATAATCACACAAATACAGAGCTCAGTAGTATGCGTCTATATATAGCACCAAAAGCTGATGGCTTGAATGTCAGCGCGAGCAGGCTGTAGTATGCCTCCCGTGCGGCGTCTTGACAAACAAAATTAACAGGCTTTAGTGAGCCCAAAACATCCATAAAGCATCACCACATACTATGCAATAATAATCCCATATTATGTACTCCTCACAATGGAATCAAATCATTTCCTTAGGTGTGCACAGTTAGTGTGGTGCGCATATAAACCCATTCGTTCATACAACCAGTCAGCTGCAGGGTTACTGGCATTATCTCGTGCTCCGTCTCATACTCCAAAACAGCAACTGGCTGACGTCATTAGTTAGCGCGTCGCCTGACACCCGACGATCGTTTCACGCCTCTTGGCGCTTCTTCAAGGGGGGAGGAGTGTTCATTCGTTCCTCTAATGTAAGTATTTATACACCTCCTGGGGGCGGGATTAGGGGCGTTTACTAATGATAACAAGTCCCTATTGGTGTAACTCCCGCAGTCTGATTACCAGACATAAGTGGCAATAGATATATAGCCACTGTTATTAAATGAATAGCGTATGCATAGATATTTGTCAGAATACTTATATTGGACTTGCGATCCTCTCAACTGGTGAAACAATGATTTCAAAGAAGAGAATAAAAATAGAAAAGGAGAAAAAAAGCGGAGCACTGCCAAAGAATGAGGAAAAAGGGCTGGGGCAAAAATAAAGATTATTTATTGGGCATAATGGCCAAAAAAACAAACACACATTGTTAAAAACTCTGACGCGTTTCCCGCCGTGGAGGCGCTTTATCAAAGAAGAGAATAAGTACATGAATACTTTGCTGCAAAATAGAGTCATGTCGATACCTTTCCATATATATACACCTGTAAGTACCACAGATAAGGGGTTAAGTGTGTGTATGTAGGAATACCAGGCCGGCCTTCTTTCTTCAAATAAAAAAACATACTGCATTTAAAAGATCAGATATAGTATTAATAAAATCTAATGTACTTTACGCACATTTAAAGACACATACCTCATTAAAGATTTAACGAAACAACTCTTTTGCCAACCACAATATCCACTGTGACCGCTACATATCCCGGTATGGAGCCTGTTATAAACTAGTTCCAGTTTTATTCCCATTGAAGTGGTTTTGACATGTCAGACAGAGGTTTCAGTAGTATAGTGTCTGGCTAATATTCAACGAACACAGTGCGTACAGTACATGGTCATCATCAGCCTGTGTGAAAAGTATAGAACAATAGGATACTCTTATACCATCCCTTAAAGCTCAAATATGAACAAATTAAAAAAAGTAAGGAGCAGGTAATTGCCTATAAAGTGTACTAAAACCTAGTATTTTTCCTTTACTGTACCAAAACACAGAAGTATAGTACTCAATGTACACACAAACAGAACATAGTTACTTACCATGATGATATTGGTATCCCACATCTCAGCCCGTATGGTCCAGATATATTACCCGTTGCTGGTTTTATGATGATAGGGGGTGCGGATGGTGCATAAACAGCTTGTTTGGTGGCAATCGACCCCATTCCTTTGGGTTGTGGATGGGGTGTACTGGTGCAAAACTATCTACTCTTTTACCCTGGTTTTGGAGCAGCTCGACCCTTGCACCACTCTCGGATTTCCCTTTTCCTTGACTCATCTTCCATGCATCAATATACGCGTTCCATACATTGTGACTCCGCATCCCTGCAATTGTTGTGATGAATGCGCACATTTTATACCGTATAGTGCACATCTTATATACCCTTACTATGAAAGGTTCCAGAGTGCAACGTGACTGGGGCTATGCAACAAGACTTTTCTTTTACAATATTGCAATTAATATGTAACTATAGACAAGGATGTGGTGGGATAGAGTACACGTTGGAAGCAGTATTAACCTTATAATGTTTGGCATAAATATAACGTTCCTATGGTTGGTAATTGGCCAAAGTATTCAGTGGCTGCACTTATTTCTTTAAGTAATAAATCAGTTCCATGGAATAAGTGGACAAGAAACTTTCTGGAACACTCCGTGTAAGTACATTATGGTGAAAATTAGAGAAGGTCACAGGGGAAGGAGAAGGGAAAGAAGGAAGAGAGAAGAAGAAGAGTTGGGCTGCATGCAGGATCACTTTCCTACAACACTCTACCCTGTTGAGAACGCCACCAGTGTCTCCAGCAGCAGGTTTTCTGGACTGTAGGCAACAAGCCTTTCAATGGCAGGTAACTTGCAAGTTTGATCTATAACTTTGTCTTGTACAGTACTGCACAGTAAATGTATTTTGGCTGTGTCTTTCAACATGTTGAATTACATCAAAACCAGCTTTAAAAGCTATTGTTGATTATCTACAGTACTGTAAAGGTTATGGAAGAGAGTTCAGTTTTACACAATAGTGCAGGTCACATTGGGGCCTATACTCCTTGTTCATACTGTAATATAGCGTACTATATTTTTTTACGGGGTGTGGACTGTCATATTCATCTAATTTTATGCCCATATCCCCCAGGTGGAATTCCTCAGCACCTCATCCCTATTTATATTGGTCGACCGTCGCTGGGTCAGGTTCACTTGGAAGAAATATACTTTGAACACACAGCTAAAGGATGCAGCTATACTGGTTATATCCCCAGTTAGACTTTTGAAGAATATGTAGAGGTTTGTGTCAGCCCACGTAATTGAAAGAACTGTTCACCAACATAACACACAAATTGGGCTACACCTTATGGTTTCATAAAATGTATTTGTCTGTGCAGTAGCCTGTGAATGGGAAAGGCTTATACAGGACACCTGTATTTATGTTCAGTAACGTAAGTATTTAAGGTGAGTAAATGTATGGACTGTACTGTATGCAGGATTGACAGTAAAGTATAGTTGAAATCAGCAAACAGAAGTGTCCACTGGACAAGCCGCTATCTCTCCCACAAAGTAACAAATAAACCTCTTGCTTCTGGTCTTCAAAGCAAGGGCAATCCAAGTTCCCCTCATAATCAAATCTCCAACCAAAAGAGGAAGGAAATTGTACGAGGGGGGGGGAGGGGAGTGGATTACTTTGCTACAACTGAAATAATGGAGTACCCAATTGCTTCCTATATGAACCCTCAATATAGGGGTGCTACCTGGGGATTGAATGTCGTATACAATCAGGGGAAAAGGGGGGGAAGAGGAAGAAATCCTCTTGTAATGGTACAAACTACAATACTAAAGGAAATTATGGTATAGGAAGGATGAATCACTATTGTTTACAACCGGTCGTCGTAACAAACGCCCCTTTAAAAGCATGAAGCTCTCCTGTGCCTGCAACCCCAGAGGAAGCCACTAGGTGGCAAAACGCATGTTGGGTTCACATCAGTGTGGACGTCACTACTCAAGAAGCCTCTCCTAAAGGGCTGACAGCGGGGATGATATCGGAACTGTATATTCTTACTGGGGGAATATTATAGTCAGAGACTACCTATTTCAGAGGCTGAGAAAGATAGAACAAGGTTCTTGAACCAGTGCTACCCAGTATTGGGCATAAACAGCATATGACTGAAGCTGTAATTGGATGCTTTGGGAGAGACCCAAAACATTTTTTGACTAATTCGTTCTATCACTTTTTGATATTTTAATACATGTATTATATATTTTTATAAATTTTTTAATAGTTAGATTTTTTTTAAATAGTGTGGGTTTATGGATATAATATATATTTTTTTCCAGATAAACCAACCTGTTTGTCACTACTGGTAATCTGATCCCACTGTTGATCTCTATTAACCCTTGCCTTACTTTTGACAAGGTTGTTGTGCATCTTTGCAATTATGTAAATTAACCTTCATGATCTATATTTGTAGCTATTGCTGATGTTGTCTTTCATGTTTTTGTTTCTTTATTTGAGCAATGTTGTATCACATTTGTGATGTTTTTGTATTCTATGTCATTTGATATATTGCTCTTTTTTCATTTCAGCTTATTGATTGTTTTTATCATTAAGATTGCTACATATTGAATTTTTTTAATAGTTTTATGGTTGTTTGATCAGACACCATGTATATTTTATTTTGTTATCCTTTTAAATCATTTAATTTGTGGTATTTTACGGTTTCATTGTATAAAATTGTGTATGTTATTTTGTGCTTATCGTGAGTACACTGTGATTGGGTAGAGTTACACCCATTGATTCAACCAATCACACGGTCCAGCTGGTATTTAATCAGCTTCAGATTACAATGCAATTATTAACCCTGATGAAGTAGGATACTACGAAACGTAATGTAGGAAGTGTTATTTTTGCCATGTTGTTGCTCCACAGAACCTGGTGAGTTTCTCCCATTTCTGTGGTTAAATTACTTAGTCTATGACCTTAGACCGGACCGCCGCTCATAGAGCAACGTGGTCTTGTGACGTCACAGACTGCCGCACAGTATATCTGTCGAGAACCTCTGGCGTTCATCGCCACCAGTGTTGGGTGTTCCCTGCAATATTGTGCAAGTTCCTTTTTGCATGTCCCTTACCAACGGACTATTACCAGAGGCTATCTACATTAGACCCAGGATCCACACAGACGTCTCGTGAGAATCCCTCCTAAGCGATTCAGGACAGAACCGCAGCGGACGCTTGGAGTTGCTGATTTCCTGAGATGCATTGTCCAAAGGTGTAACACGTACCTGACATGGAATGCCTGAATGATAGTAATATCTTGAACGTGCAATACTTACCTGCTCGCAATTTAAATTTGTTTTGTCTTTTTTCTCCTATACCAGAACCTAGATGGTGAGCCATCATCAGATTAGCTGCAGACTCCCTGTATTTAAGGTTACATTTGTATCCTACCACTTCACTGATGTTGTTTTAAACACCCAATTCATTATTTGTTTATTAACTTTCACTATATATTTTATTGAACATTATTTAATGTGTTTCTAACACTATTTAGTGTCATAATTATTTTATTCACTTATTGTGAATTTTCTAACATCACAATGTGGTGCGCGGTACACTTTTCTTTTCACATTGTGCTATAGACAGTTATTGTGTAATGCTTACTGACCTACTGTAAATGATGTGTAGTGTACTGTATAGTGATGCATTGTAATGTTGTACGGTATTTTTGAATAATGAACTATTACTGAATATTTTTCTTTTGTAAAAAATTACAAAAAGTGCTTTAAAAAATGTGTTTTAGTTGTAGAGGCACAATGTAATAAGATGTAAAGGTACAGTATCTGTCACTCACACATTCATCTGCAATCTTCCAATTTAACCTGCATGCCCACCATCTTTTTCCTCGTATAGTGTTCTCCTGACATGACAGTAGTACAACCTTAGCCCCCTGCACATGGTTCTTTACAAAACAGCATTAACTTTTATTATATTGTCTGCTTCCCTGCACGATATAACTACTGCTGAATGATCTTTATAGGCACAGTTATATTACTTCATTACCCCAGTTAATACATATTTCCTATTCCAGTACCACAGGCATCTGTTTCTGTCTTGTACATAAACAAAGGTTTCTCAGTGCTTAGCAGCTGCCATGGTTTAGATTTTAAAATGGGGTACATTTTTTAAGGCAAGGAGGTGCTGTGGAATCAATGCAACCGTATAAGCAGTACTACCTTGCCATGCTCGATAGCCTACAATATTACATGCAGTAAATTCATTTTTAAAACTATATACACTATACAGTATACAGTATATACTATATACTATAAACCAGTTGCCAGGCAACATTCCACCCAGTTTCACATTGTAAAATAGAAATGAAGAGGGGATGTGTGACAGGTTGCCTCGCTTTTGTGTCAGTAAGGGACTCTCACCACTTATTTCACATAGGACATATATCCTCACAAAGAAGCTTTCTTCACATTCCTATAGGGTCTATGTTGCTGACACTTTCTAACATTTGACTAGAGCACAATCACACATTGCTTCAAATGTCCATACTTCTTCCTTTGTCATTGCATTCTCCAAACTGACTGAAAAATGCAGGCTGTTTTATGTTGGCGATAGAACTGACAAGATTTATCCCTGTATAGCAGGGGTGGGGAACGTCCGGCCCGCGGGCCGCATAAGGCCCGCAAAATGATTTGGTCCGGCCCCCGTGCGGCCCTGCCCTTTATATTTAAAAAAAATAATAATAATATAAAAAAAAATGGCAGCGATTCAGCATGCGCAGACCTGAGGTCCCGCAGGGCAAGCTGAGTGTCCGGTCTGATGCCTGTGAGCCCGCTCTCCCCCCTCTTCC
>NC_134487.1:90794670-90804670 GCF_040206685.1 Ascaphus truei | reverse complement strand
GTGGGTCTGAGAGTGGGTCTGAGAGTCTGAGAGGGGGTCTGAGAGTCTGAGAGTGGGTCCGAAAGTCTGAGAGTGGGTCTGAGAGTCTGAGAGTGGGTCTGAGAGTGGGTCTGAGAGTGGGTCTGAGAGTGGGTCTGAGGGTCTGAGAGTCTGAGAGTGGGTCTGAGTCTGAGAGTGGGTCTGAGAGTCTGAGAGTGGTTCTGAGAGTCTGAGAGTGGGTCTGAGAGTCTGAGAGTGGGTCTGAGAGTGGGAGTGGGTCTGAGAGTGGGAGTGGGTCTGAGAGTGGGTCTGAGGGTCTGAGGGTCTGAGAGTCTGAGAGTCTGAGAGTCTGAGAGTCTGAGAGTCTGAGAGTCTGAGAGTCTGAGAGTGGGTCTGAGAGTCTGAGAGTGGGTCTGAGAGTCTGAGAGTGGGTCTGAGAGTCTGAGAGTGGGTCTGAGAGTCTGAGAGTGGGTCTGAGAGTCTGAGAGTGGGTGAGTGTGGATCTGAGAGTCTGAGAGTTTGAGAGTGGGTCTGAGTCTGATTTCCCTCCCCCTGCCCGGTGTGTGTGTGTGTGTGTACGTGTGTGTGTATGTGTACGTGTGTGTGTGTGTGTACGTGTGCAGACACCAACCCGCAGTCAGTCATAGTCACCCACCACCCAAGAGTCAGTCAGTCACCCAAAGAGAAGCAGTTTCAGTCATCACATTAGAGGTGAGTTAATTAAATGTTTGACCAAATATAGCAGGCTAATTTTTAAGTTGATAATTTTGTATGGCCTTCGAATGATTTTATAAATATTAATATGGCCCTAGGCAGAAAAAAGGTTCCCCACCCCTGCTGTATAGTCAGCCTGTATGATGACAGTTGTGGAGCATTTATGGCAATGGCTTTCTCTCTTCATTCTTCCTTGTATATGTAGCTCCCTTTCCCCCGTACCTGGGACAGAACTACCAGTATTGCTAATACTTGTTTGGCAACCAAGAGGCCTGAGCCTCCACCACAGGGAGCCTGGGGTGATCTCATTCGTCTCGGTGCAGCGCCTCCACCTGCAAGGGATCCCAACGTGGCGGGATAAGCTCCTCACAGGACAATACCAATAATAACCACACATAGGGTATTTGACAACTGATTTTACTGAACTCAAGGTAATAACCTGTACCCCACAGTATATAGTCCCACGCACGCAACCCCAATACACCAGTGAAGGGTCCCCCAAAGTACATAGGGTGCTGGGCACCAATACACTGATGCCCTTTCCCCCAATGTCGAGCCCACCCAAAGGTCTAGGAGATAGCGCTATCCCATTGAATGTTGGTGCACTGATTGAGGTACCTGACCGGTGCTCCAAAGGTCCATGATGGCGTCCGCCTCTGCATTGGGTGAATTCCGGTAGGAGGGTCTCACCTTTAAGAGTCTCTGTATGTAAGTGATCTGGTCCCATACCACAGGCCGCAATCCCCGCGTGGCATCTCACCAGTGCTATACCCTGACTATAAGCAGCTTCTGTAGAAATGTCCCTAGCTATGGGCTTTTCCTGTAGCAACCTCAATCTGGTGTGAGTCAAGGACTATCTGGGGCCTAAAGAGGGAAATCTAGCCTAGTCCAGGGGAGCACTGCTCCCTGGACACTACCTGCTCTGCTGATGTCCCTCTTCTGACTGAAGCACGAGGTCTGAGTGCGCGAAATTTATCAATCTCCTACTGTCGAGATTCTCCTAGCCCTATTGGTTGCCTGGCAACATGTCTCTACTCCTAGAGGCTCATGGGAGTTGTAGTTCCTCTGCGGAGCTATGGGTATAATGGCCGCCGCTTGCAAGGCCTCCTGCGCATGCGTGAGGTGTAGCAAGATGGCCGCTGCAACCTGTGAGCCTATTGCGCATGCGCGAGTGTTTCTGTGCATGCGCCGCTAATCCTAAAATGGCAACGGCCTTACCGGCATCCTGCCGAGGAGCTCCGGTGACCGAGTCGCCCCTCCAACTACCCGCAGCCCCCAGCACTGGCTGGGTGCACCCGCACACCTCCCCAGCCCCACTGAAGGTAAGAGGGGGCATACGGGGACCAAAGAGTGGACCTGGCTACATATATAAGAACTACAGCCGCGGCCCCTTTTATTCTAACACTTCACCGATATTGTCCGGTGACTTTTTCCGAATGCCACGCGCTTCGCGGCGTTCGTGCCGTATTCATGTCACAATCATGTCAGCGTCACCCGCGCTTGATCTGTTTAATGAGAATGTTTCGGATTTAATTGGTTGCAATTCTTCGCGTATCCGCCAGGTGGCAGATATTCATGAATTGTAATGCACATGCACTTCAGTAATGTGTCGACTTGCAGGTGTTTATAAAATACCACAGTGGTCCTTTGTGAATTGACCTTGGTACTGAAGAAGTTGTACAACATTGTATCTATTTAGGCGTTTCATATTAAAAACTAAATGTCTAGTGTTCTATTCCATTGTCCAGAGAGGTCCAGAGATGAGTACACCACTGCAGTCCGTGTTCCTAAAGCCCAACATAACGTACGCTTATTTAATATGGTCAGCAATTAGTTCAGCAGATGATAAGATGGCCACAGTTGGTCAAATTTATCAATATTTTATCAAAAATTATGACTTTTACAAATTTTCACCAGATGCTCTGGGGTGGAAGCGTGCGATAAGGAAAAAGTTATGTATCGATCCACGTTTTTTTCATATTGCTCCTGCACCCGGAGTTACAGGAGGAGGGTATTGGTGTGTTGCCCCTGAATTTTCCAGTATCTTTGATCATGGAGAGTTCAAAAGGTGAAAGATCATGGTAAAACCAACTAAGAATCGTCAGTCCCAGGCAAGCAATGCGCCAGCGCCAGCACCCGCTTTCAATAACGGTCCGACCGTCTGTGAAAACCTGCTGACCTGCAACCCTTGCTATCATGGATACTTGCAGCCTGAGCAGGATTTCACGTACAGATACCAGCAAGCTTGCATGTACCAAAGCGATTTCCAGCTTCATCAGCTGTCAACTACAGGTGTAGCAGGTCCGCTGTCACCTGTCAACTACGTGTATAATCAAGACAACGGGACTGGCAGTGGCTCGGCGCCAACCGAATGGCAAAGTCTATGGTGGGTACAGCATCCGTATGTAATTATTTTTTTACCATATCAATATCAATGCACAGTAAAGCGATTCTCCTGTAATCAATCGCTTTGCTTATGGTTATTTAGTTCTTGTAGTCACAATTCGCCAAAATGTAGTCCAGCAATATCATTGGCTGCGCAGCGTCTCGAGTTAGGCGCATGTGCATTGGAACCTTGTTGAAACGCATACAGTATGCGTCTCATCACATCTAGGCGCATGCGTGTACTGTATTTGAACAAAAGACGCCCCCCGAGAAAATTATTGTTGGGACTGACCGAGGGGAATGCGGGGACTGACTGTGGGAACTTCTTTAGGGGACTGACTAGTTTGAACTTAGCATTACAGTAATACTTTTATTTTTCTTCCTCAGAAAAGAAACTTTGTCATCGCGCTGAGAACGACAAATGGAGGGATTTCGATGGATAATATCGCTTTTTGTAACGATGCTTGCACACTGCTGAATCGGAATCAGTGCCATTTTTATTGATTAGGATAGAATAACTGAGCTTTTTTACATACTTTTTTACATACCGTACTGCACTGTTAAACCCCAAAGATAAAAAGTATGCATTTATTCTGTACATGTATTACAGTGCAGTATGTGTTTTCTAGTATAATAATAATACGAATACCGATAATGCGTTTTAATACTGTTTTGATGTACTGTAATGCGCAGTTAGTAAAAAAACATTAATGGTGTACTGTAATTAAAAACATACAGGCATATTTAAAAAAAACAGCAATTTATTTTATTGGTGGGTGCAGTAAGTACAAATACATTAATGGTGTCCAATACAGTAAAAACATTGACAGTATGAATACAATCTACAATAATCAACATTATTTTTAGTGGTGGAGTACTGTAAGTAAAAAAACATTAATGGTGTACTGTAATTAAAAACATATTAAAATACAATTTTAAACAATGAACACGTCAGAAATTAATCAACATTTTAACAGACGACCAATCACGAAGCGAATTCGATCCCCAGCAGATTGTCCTTCCAGGGCCGATGCCTTGTATGCCGCAAAATGCCATTAATGGAGTCTCGCACGATTTTCATTAAAGGATCGATAATTGAAAAATAGCGCCGCAATTCCTCCACAATAGTCTTTCTTTCTTACATTTTCAGGAAAAGCCTTTTTCTCGCGATTCTCTTCGTAGTTCACATTGTGGGCCCATCCTAAGTACAATGAGTATGGCACATGGTGCTTGAAAATTAACAAGGCATGCCTCTGGGGTATACGAGCCCTTGCCAACCTATTCTTCTCCCTGAGTGGCTGGGGTAGCTCGCGCAGGATAATGTCGGGCCCGTCTCAATGCAAGCGTATGTGGGTTGGATTCTGGGAGCGATGCTTTCCTCCTGTCTTGGTCTCCTTGTCAGTGTTGCCTCCTGACGTGGTCTTGACAGGGTTGTCATGACATCCTCGTCAACGGCATACATGAAAACATATTCTTCTGATGGAGGGGGTGCGCTTGGCGATGGAAGGTTGAAGGTCCCATTCATCCCATCCATGCCACCCTCCTGCTCCGGCATCCGAGATACAGAGCATGAACTCCGAGCAAATTATGTATTCCCGCTATGTCAGTCTCTATCTTTTCCATCCGTTGATCCATCTTCTCCATCCGTTGATCCATCTTCTCCATCCGTTGATCCATCTTCTCCATCCGTTGATCCATCTTCTCCATCCGTTGATCCATATTTAGCATGGTCTCTAAAAGAAGATCTATCTTTACCAGCATAGAGTTCCCAGGGATATCGACACTTAACCCATTCAGCATGCAGTCTAACGAGCTGGATCTTGTGCATGGGGTGCTGTGGACATCTGGGTGGATGGGTGCATAAGAGGATGAGATGGGGGTTCCCTGGAGATAAGCGGCAGCATTGTCAAGGAGTGATAGAGAAGGTGCCCTGTGGATTTCCGGGAGAGAAGCAACAGATTCGTCAAGGAGTGATGGAGAAGGTGTCCTCTGGGTTTCCAGGAGAGAAGTGGCAGCGGCGGCGAGGAGTGATGGAGAAGGTGTCCTCTGGGTTTCCGGGAGAGAAGCGGCAGCAGCGGCGAGGGCTGATGCAGAAGGTGACCATTTGTTTTGCTTTGAGTGTACATCACCAAATTTCTTCTTGACATAGAGTAATAAGGCTTCTTTAAAGCCTTACCTGTAGCCTTTGGCGCTGTCAGAAGGTTTTCTTTATTAGCCTTAGCCTTTCGCTTTGGCCTTGGCTTGGAAACGGCTGCCGCCTTTCACTTTTTCTGCATGACAGGCATGGCAGAGGCGAGTGTGTTCCTGCGTCCGTAGAATCGGGGTTGATCCATGGAAGCAAATGGCACAATGCAGTATCTGGACTAGGGCAAGTTCAGATACAGATCATCGAGTGGGAGGCTATGCCATGTGTGTCACCTTTTATGCATGGCGACGAGGTGCAGGTGTTAATGTATTCTAATGTGACTCATTAAAGTATAAATACACCATCTATTTTGTGGATTCACTGCACATTGAATTCACATCGACTAAACATCGAATATACATTCTTGTGCTTGTATTTCTTTCGACACACAGCGATGCCTGTTAAAAAGATTTCTAAGGATCTCAGCATGAGAATAAAGGAGATGTACACGAGAGGACAACGAATTGCGGATATTCAACGCTGGCTAAGTACTTCTGGCCTCATTGTGCCAGCAGCAACCGTGAGCTATCATGCCCACGGTAAGACCAAAAAAGTAAAGAGGACACCAACGGTAACTACCACGTAAGTACTGTACTGTATCTATCTATTATTATTGTTATCGCTGTATATTTATATAACTATTCTATACAGTATCTATCTATTTTTATTGTTATCGCTGTATATTTATATAACTCTATTCCATACAGTATCTATCTATTATTATTGTTATCGCTGTATATTTATATAACTCTATTCCATACAGTATCTATCTATTTTTATTGTTATCGCTGTATATTTATATAACTCTATTCTATACATTATCTATCTATTTTTATTGTTATCGCTGTATATTTATATAACTCTATTCTATACAGTATCTATCTATTTTTATTGTTATCGCTGTATATTTATACAGTATAACTATTCTATTAAAGTAATATCTATATTTGGCCATACTGTAGGCCTGAGCATAAATGTACTTGTACTTGTGGCCTATTGTAACGTATTGTTGTTTTTCCTTTAAACTGTAGGGAGACAACTGTTCTGGTTGACAGAATAAGTGAAGAGAATGATGAGAAGAGTGCCCTAAGGGTCAAAGACACTCTGCAGAAAAATCACAATCTAACCGTATCAGAGATCAGCATTAAGAAGATGAGACGCAGAATTGGATGGAAATATGGACGTGTGAGGTTAGTACTGGACAGTACAGTATGTGAAAAGTGTGGTTTAATAAACTGTACTGTACCTATAAAATTATTCCTTGTCATTACAGAGCGTACCCTATGATAAGGGATGTCAACAAGATAAAGAGAGTGGTCCAGGCACAGGCATGGATCGACAGTGGCGAAACTTTTCAGGATTGCATCTTTACTGACGAGTCTACTGTATCTCTGGAGAGATTTGCCACCTTTGCATTCCACAGAAAAGGACACATATCTATGAAGCCGCATCCAAAACACCCAGTGAAGATGCATGTGTGGGGTGCCATCTCTAGGCGTGGACCAGGATGCATCGTCATCTTTGATGGTACAGTATAATAATGCACAAAGTCACATGCTGTAGCCTTAAGCACTGTACTGTACTACTGTAGTGTGCATTATTTTGAGCACTTTTCTTATTACAGGAATCATGAATAAAGCTTTTTTCCAAGAGCAAATAGTGCCTGATATTGTGGAATACATCACACGTGAATTCCCAGATGGTCACCGTTTCTACCAGGACAACGATCTGAAGCACACCGCGTCGACTGCGCATATTCTTGCCTGCGGTATCAACTGGGTGAAGACGCCAGCGGAGTAAGTACTGTAACCATGTCTCATTTTTTCCCACTGTTTACTGTGTATCTCTTTAACTAATTGTTTTCCTTTTTTTCCCCCTCCAATGACAGATCGCCAGACATCAATCCTATCGAAATGGTCTGGCATCAGCTGAAGGATCATATCCGCAAAGTGGTGAAACCCTCAAAAAAGGTTGAGTTGGCGAATGGCATAATGAGTTTTTGGAACGATGTGCTCACCGTGGAACGCTGTAACAAATATATCGACCATATTGCGACTGTGTTGCCCATTGTGATAGAGCGTAATGGGCAAGCATCAGGAAGGTGGTATAGTACTGTACTGTAGTATGGTAAATACAGGCACACCAAGTACAGCATGATACAGGTAAGTATGGCACAGATTGTTTTACAATATACAGCATGCACTTTACTGCACTAATTTTTAATTTTTAGAAAGAGCTGGCTGCACTACCAATCTTGTTACAAAGTATTTTACAGTACAGTTGTTCCAGTATACAGTAGTTTGACAGTAGTAACTGCATACAGTAGTCCAATATGGAGTAGTTTTATTGTACACAATGCAATTATATGCACTTAACTGCACTATTTTTTTCTTTCCTTTTCAGAGACAGCTGGCTGCACTACAAAAGGATGGGTGGGGGGAGGGGGGTATCATGTGTAAATTGTGTGAACTGTGTGTATAGTGTATCTACAGCCAGGATTTACACAACCCCCCCGCCTCTCTCAATGAACTACAGAATGCAATGTGGCCATGACGAACAAGATAAAGACTAAAAATTTGTATTACTGTTTTTATTATTATAAATGTGCATTATTCATGATTATTTGTATTTTTCATTCTTCCATGATTATGCCCCGGCCCTCAAATTTCAACTGACAGAAGAACAACAGTACACTACTGTACACTACTGTACGTGTACAAAGAAGATAAACACTAAAAATGATAATTTGTATTTTGTATTCCTGATAAAATAAAATAAATATTTCATTACATTCACATTTTTTTCCTTTGAACTTTAAATTCACTGTGAATGTGTGTGTGTGTGTGTGTGTGTGTGTGTGTGTGTGTGGGGGGGGGGGTTCAAGAAGGCTTACATTTTTATTCATTGGTTACATTTTTATTCATTGGTTACATAATCAGATTAACATATTCAATTCGAGAAGGGTTTATCACAAGTGCGCATGCGTTACCGTAAACAAAGCCTCAAAGGGTTGGGGGGGGGGTCATCATAATGGATTAGCATAAGGGATTAGCCAAGCATTTGAAAATGATTTGGAAGTTATACACGCATGCGCATTAATCATCAACTAGGTCCCTTCCCAAAGAGGATTACATGCAGGCGCAGAGATGTGACGCTCGGCTCGGGACGATTAAAAGCACAAAGCCAAGCTTTGAAAATGAATGGTTTTCGAGAGTTGTCGATAAGAAGTTGAAATCCTTGTGCCTTGTGTGTGTCTGTGGGGGGAGGAGGGTAACGCTGCATGAAGGATTAGCAGTACTGTACTGTAGTTCAAAGACATATTTTCAACAAGTCATCATAATGTTTTGATCCCCAGACCCCCAAATCAATAAAAATTACATAAAGCATGTGAATGACCAGTGTAACATTAAAAATCTACAGTACCAATAGAATAACAGAATAACAAGAATTTTTATGCAGGGACACATGTCTGGAAACGAAACATAAAAAAATATATATATTTTTTTTCCCCCAGACTTGAACTTCTACATGATTGTGAAGTTATACACGCATGCACATTAATCATCAACTAGGTCCCTTCCCAAAGAGGATTACACGCAGGCGCTGAAATGTGACACCAGGCTCTGTACATTATACACACAGGAATGTGATGGCAGGTTCGGGATGATTGAAGCCAGAAAGCCATCTGGCTGGGAGAGGTGTACTGAACTGTAGATAAGAAGTTGAAATAGTACTATAGCCGTGTGTGTGGGGGCGAGAGGGAGAGCGCTGTATGCGCAGAAATGTGATACTTTAACACGCCTATGCATTTCAACAATTTTCAAATGAGACATACTGTACAGTACTGTACGGTACACGCATAATACTGTATAAAAAGAGTATGAAAACAAGTAAAAGTACTGATTACAAAATAATACAGTACATACAGTACTGTATAGAAATGTGATAATTTTATATTCGAAGAAGACGCGACGCTATATTTTTGTAATACTGTATACTGTAAATCCTCCATTTTACAAATACTGCGCACGCACACACAGACATAATGCATTAGACATGCATTAGACTTATTAGACTTTTAAGACAACAGCTCGCGAACGCCCACCTGTGTTTTTAGACGGTATTGCAGTATAGTGGACAGTGCTAAAAATCCGAGCGCTAACATACCGGAAAGCGCTACGGAAAAACAGAAAATATACCGCATCTGGCCGCGGTTAGCAGAGCGCCGCGGATCCGGCCGCATTAGGATAAAGGCGGCCGCAGCTGTATAGTATTTATGAAGTGCCAGAATGTTTCTCTTCTTTCTTCCAGAGTCTGCTCTGTTCTGAGAAATTTCTAACTGAAGACATAGGGCTTTGCCCTTTTCCTGCTCCAAAGTGCCCTATGCTTTTTCAAGTGCTATCTGCACTTCTGACTTTTCTTGTTCCACTTGTTTCTTTTCTATTTCGTGGAACTTCTCATTTTATTCACTGACCTGGTAAATCAAATTTAAAATTTGCTCTCTCAGATTCCTGTTCTCTATTTTTACAGTCTAAAACACTCAACATTTCATAAACTTGCTTCAAATTACACACCTCCGTGTTGAGACTGGGGACCTCTTCATGAGAGACTGCAAGCTCTGTGCTGAGACTGCGGACCTCCTTCTGTGATACTTCAATCTCAATGCTAAGACTACAGACCTTCTTCTGAGAGACCCCAAGCTCTGCCTGTGCCTCCTCATATTTCCCCTTCCAGTGA
>NC_134487.1:90709670-90789670 GCF_040206685.1 Ascaphus truei | reverse complement strand
ACTGTCAAACTTGCTGCTGAAAGAGCAGGAGTTAATGCAAGTAAATAACATATAGCTGTTAGATGTCACTGACGAGCAGAGTAAAAATTCAGATTTTTCACACTTCGTAGCATGTTTTTGGTTGCAATAACATTGGTTATATTTGTAGGATATGTAATTACTCTATTTAAATGAGGAATGAGTTTAGTAAGAAGGCATGTCAGCAGAAAAGCAGGATGTAAAGTGAACGAGTGAGATCAAAGAGGTGAGGTTTTATGGGTAGAAAAGATATTGAAGGATCCTGAAGGCAAATTAATAGGATGGATGCTACAAAATTAGCTAAAAAACATTCAGAGGCTGAGAATCGGCTATAGGAAAGGGGGATTGAGGGAGAATCAAGAATACGAGAGATGGGAAAAATAGAGATGTTTCAATGAAAGAAGTTGGTATATGGTAGAAGAATACACAAAGAATAGCCCAGAGGTCAATGGAGAAGAAGGCAGGCAGAGGAAGACGGAGACATATGTTGTAAAAAAAAAAAAAGTGTCACCTCGCTACTAACATTCATTTTGATGTATAATAAAGATAATCTTAGTACACCCCTAAATATACAGCTGCAGCGGCTGTTATTCAAACAAATCACGGCGCCGATTTCCTGTGCTCCATGCAGCATCAACACGGCCAATCGCCCCAGGCACCCGCGCTTATCGCGATTGCTTTGTTTGAATTTCATCGATTCTATTTCTTTGGGTGCAATGAAATGAATGAATTGCAATGTGTACAGTACTGTGTTACTGTGTTACTGTGTCAATTTAAGGTGTTTAAAAAACAGAACTGTAAAATGTCATTTTCTGCACTCGCTGCACTCGCGTCTTAAGGCGGTAGGTTGGAAGACATCCCTTGTCATAACATCGGTATTCCGATGTTCACAACGCGTGAAGTGTTCGAATAATTATTTATTTATAAAATATTTTACCAGGAAGTAATACATTGAGAGTTACCTCTCGTTTTCAAGTATGTCCTGGGCACAGAGTAAAACAAATAATACATGGTTACAAATACAGTTACATAAATGAACAGGGTATACATTATATACAAGACATTGTGTGCATAGTTAAAGAAAATATATATTATGGGCGTATGAAACAGTTACAGACCAGATTAAAGTGTGAGACAGCCTTAGATTTGAAAGAACTTAAACTGGTGGTGGATGTGAGAGTCTCTGGTAGGTTGTTCCAGTTTTGGGGTGCATGGTAGGAGAAGGAGGAACGTCCGGATACTTTGTTGAGCCTTGGGACCATGAACAGTCTTTTGGAGTCTGATCTCAGATGATAAGTGCTGCAAGTGGTAGGGGTAAGGAGCTTGTTCAGATAGCTGGGTAGCTTGCCCATGAAGAATTTAAAGGTAAGACAGGAAAGGTGAACTTTGCGCCTAGACTCTAGTGATGACCAATCTAGTTCTTTGAGCATATCCCAGTGATGTGTGTTGTAGTTGCATTGGAGAACAAAACGACAAATTGAATTGTAGAGGGTGTCAAGTTTGCAAAGGTGGGTTTGAGGTGCTGAGCCATATACTATGTCTCCATAGTCAATAATTGGCATTAGCATCTGCTGTGCGATACGCTTTCTGACCAGGAGACTTAGGGAGGATTTGTTCCTGTAAAGTACCCCTAGTTTGGCATAGGTCTTGGTTGTCAGGGTATCAATGTGCATCCCGAATGTTAAGTGGGAGTCAAACCATATGCCCAGGTATTTAAAACTAGTGACAGGGGTTAGGGTGGTGTTAGCGTTGGTTCTAATCAGGAGCTCAGTCACTGGAAGCTTTAAAAATTTAGTCTTGGTCCCAAACACCATTGTTACAGTCTTGTCAGTGTTTAAAAACAGTTTGTTTTGGGAAATCCAGTTTACGAGTCTCAAAAAGTCAGACTGAAGTACAGTATGTGTTGAAGGTCAGAGAGGCTATGGCTGTGTGCATATAGGATTGTGTCGTCTGCATACATGTGTATTGAGGCTTCCTTACAAGCTGTGGGAAGATCATTAATGAACATTGAGAAGAGTAGGGGCCCCAGAACAGAGCCTTGCGGGACACCACAGGTGATATCCAGGGGGTTGGAGTTAGAGCCTGAGATGGACACATGTTGGGATCTTCCTGATAGGTAGGACTGAAACCAGTTTAAAGCATGCTTCCCTATTCCAGAGCTCTGGAGTTTGTTAAGCAGGATAGCATGAGCAACTGTGTCAAAAGCCTTTGCAAAATCTAGGAATACTGCAGCAGTGAGTTGTCCCCATTCCATTCCACACTGGATTTCATTGCAAACTTTTAGCAGGGTAGTTACGGTGGAGTGTTTGGGACGAAACCCAGATTGGAATTAGCTATGGAAATTTGTCTTAGTATAGAAATCGCTTAATTGGGAGTGGACACATTTTTCCATGACTTTGGATAGAATTGGGAGAAGTGAGATTGGCCTGTAGTTTGAGACAGTGTTTTTGTCCCCACTTTTGAAGATTGGGACAACTCTGGCAGTTTTCCATGTCTTAGGGATATGGCCTGCAGACAGGATAAAGTTGACTATGGACGCAATTGGTTTGGCAATGGCTGGGGCACCAAGTCGTAGGGACCTCGATTGTAGTAAGTCAGGTCCACATAAGCTGCTTTGTTTTTGTTTGAGGAGCGTATGTATAATCTCCTCTTCAGATACTAGGCCAAATTGAAAATTGTGGGCAGTGTTGGGAGGGGGTGGGACTATAGGGGTACTCCCAAAATGAGATTCAGGTTTGTGGTTTGGGCTGCGTTTTGCTAAGAAGTTAGTGGCACACCCCACAAAGTAATCATTGAATGCGTTTGCAATGTCAGTGGGGTTTGTCAGAGTAATATCCCCCTTAGTGATATTACTTGGTTGTTGATGGTTAGGAGGCTGGAATATATTGTTGATAACCTTCCAGAAGTTAGCTGGGTTTGTTGTATTTTGGTGGAGATTGTCAGAGTAATATTGTGCTTTTGCATGCCTTGTTTGCCTTGTGCACATGTTCCGCATGCATCTGTAGTGATTGAGATCCTTGGTAGTGCCAGTTACTTTGTAGCTTTTCCACAAGGTATCCCTGAGCTGGTAGAGTGCAATAAGGTCAGTTGTATCCCATGGAAGGTGGGCCCCTCGTACCCTTATTTTGCGTAGTGGAGCATGTGTATCACAGAGTTTTAAGAACTCGGATTGGAAATAGTCGAGTGCAGAATCAGGGTCGGGAATTAAATCGATTCTGTGCCATGGGCAGTTGGTAAGGTCATCCAGAAACTGTTGTGGGTTAAAGTTTTTAAATGTTCTAGTGAGGAGAACTTTAGGGCTTGATTGGGGCGGTTTAACTTTCCTTACACAGTACACTATTGCATGGTCACTGAAAATGTCAGGAAGGATGCCAGAGGATTGGATTCTGCTGGGGTTTGAGGAGAGAATCCAGTCTAGCAAGGAATGGCTGTGCGATTTCAGGTTTATCCGTGTGGGTTGGGAAATGAGTTGCGATAGGTTAAGTGACTTGAGTTGTATCTGGATTTTGTGGTTTTTAGGGTCAAGCCAATTGAAGTTGAAATCCCCAAGAACTAGCAGCTCACTCTTCTCATTCAGAGAGGAAATGGAGCCAAGAAATTGGATGATATCGGTCAGGGATTGTAGAGGGGCTTTAGGGGGGCGGTAGATGCCAGCAAGCAAGATGGGCTTAGAAAAGGGGAGGCAGATTTTGCCAACTAGAATTTCAAAGGAGGGTGGGCTTGATGGGCAATTTAACAGTGTAAATTGTAAGGTGTCTGCAATATAAAATAACACCCCTCCTCCTCTCTTTGACCTATCTCTCCTAAAAATGGAGTATCCCTGAATGGCGATATTTGCATCAGGGGTTTTAAGGGATAGCCATGTTTCTGTAAGAATGATAGCTTTGGGTTTATGCATAAGGCACCATGCCCTTAGTTCGTCCAGTTTGGGCAGCAAGCTCTGGATATTTATATGGGCGACAGATAGGCCTTTTTGGAATTTAAAGGTGGAATTCTCAGGGGCATGGGAGAGAGCTGAAATGGGAGGACCTGGGTTAGGTTCAATATCACCTGCTAAGGAGAGTAACAGTACGAGTAGGAATTTGGGTAGTTGTTTGGAGGTTGTAAATTTGTGGTGTTTGCCATTAGAGTAAGCAGTGGTTGGTGTGCTGGTTTTGAGAGTTCTCCACCAACATTCAGTAGATAGTGCAAGGCTTTTCAATAGTCCAGGGTGTATGGTGATGTTGGGTGTGGGCCAGGATGGAGGAGTTTGTAGTGTATAGAGAGAGTAAAATCTTCATGAGGCCTGGAGAAAAAAAAATGTTAATATACAGAGCAGGTTCATTTTGCCAGAGGTAGGCAGTGCTGCAAGGAGCTGTTGTGAACAAAGTGAGTGTGTGCAGACTAAACAGCAGTGGTGTGCCTGTTCCTTGTCAAATGTTTTGGTGCATTGCAATGCTAGAGTCAGTTAATGGCCGCTGCAGCTGTAGAACGGATCTATCCCAGTATAATAAGTGCATTTCCTAACACTTCAATAAGTTGTCCAGTTGGACTGTACAAGAAGGAAGAGAAAATATATTCTCTTGAATGTCGTGTGTGCACAAGCATTACAAACTTCAACTAACTACTCTACACAGGTCATTTCTTTCTAACCATTGTTTTGTGGATTTAAGTGTAAACTATCCAATGATCACGAAAATCAGTACGATATTACTGGTTTATGTTTACAATTTGTTAAATCTAAAACGTTAAGAATTTTAAATATGTATAACCTCTTGTGTTGAAACCTCAGACAATGTTTGAACTGGGGCGCTCCCTAAATAGTCTGGCTTTAAAAATATTACAACGCCTTAACTATATTAAAAATAATAAAAATATATGAATGTGAAGTTGTGTTCGTGGTGTAAAAGAGTATATGAAATATATACTGGCCCTTTTGTTGGGTTTGTGGTTGCCGCTTGACCTTGAAGAAGGGAACCCCGTATCCTTCTTAACGTGGCAGTGGTAGTGTAAAGATGGTCAGCGCAAACCTCGTGGACCTCAGGATGTTTGATGGAACCGGATGCAATTGAATAAAAGAGGAATAAAAGAGGAATAAAAACACAATATTAGTGCATCATATCCGCATGTGTGGGGGATGTGGGGAAGGGGTGGGGGGGAGGGGGGGATGGGTGTGAAAGGAGGATACGCTGGAAGGGTTAATGATGTTTTCCCCACATCCCCCACACATGTGGATATGATGCACTAATATTGTGTTTTTATTCCTCTTTTATTCCTCTTTTATTCAATTGCATCCGGTTCCATCAAACATCCTGAGGTCCACGAGGTTTGCGCTGTGTTGAAACCTCTCCAGCCACGAGTAAATCTCCCAACACTTTCAATTACACAAAGATATAAAAAGTGAGATAAATAATATAAACTTTACAAATACATTTGAGCATTCAAATAAATGCTGGCAGGTAATTTTGTTTCTTTTTATTCAATTACTTGCTGAGAGACCCGGTGTTGCCCGGGATCGTAATGCGTAGTGATTGTGTGTAAATGTTGTATAATAATGTGTAAAAAAATATTGTAATGAAATGGAAATGTTATGTAATAGTTGTAAAAAGTGTGTTTGTAAACAAACATCAGTAGAAAGAACATGTACCTGAGCAAAAATGATGTTTGTGGTGTGGGTGTGAATTTTGTGTGGGTGTGTGTGGGTGTGAATGTTGTGTCTGTGGTTGGGAGGTTGTGAATGTTGTGTGTGGCAGTGTGTGCATGTTGTTTGTGTGTGGGGGGGTGAATAGTGTGTGGATGTGGTGTGTGTTTTGTGGATGTGTGATGTGTGGGTGTGTGTGTGTGAGTAAGTGTTGTGTGGCTGTGTGAGTGTTGTGTGGCTTTGTGAGTAGTGGGTGGCTGTGTGATTAGCGGGTGGCTGTGTGAGTGTTGGCCGGCTGTGTGAGTGTTGGCTGGCTGTGTGAGTGTTGGGTTGAGGGGAACGGGAGGAGAGGTGAATGGGAGGTGTGGTGAGGCGGTGAACGGGAGGGGGGGGGTGAGGCGGTGAACAGGAGGGGGGGTGAGGCAGTGAACGGGAGGGGTGTTGAACGGGAGGTGTGGGTCCACGGTAGGGTTGACGGGGAGGGGTGGGGATGCGTGTGTGGTGGCAGGGTAGACAGAAGTGTGTGCGTGACCGAGAGGGCCTGCGGGTCCGAGAGGGCGTGCATCGTGTGAGTAAGAGATGTTGGTGTGTGGGAGGCACGGTGAACGTGAGCTGGGTCGACAGTAGGGTGTGCGGGCCATAGAGGGTGTGCTGCATGGCATTGGTGAGGTGAGTGGAAGGGTGGGTAAGCGGTGAACGTGAGGGGTGCTGGCAGAGTACAGAGGAGTGTGTGCGGGAGCGAGAGGCTGTGCGGTACCGAGACTGCGTGCGTTGTGTGAGTACCAGAGGTTGGGAGGTGGGAGGCGCAGTGGTGTGCAGGACAGAGAGGGTGGCGGCGTGGCATTGTTGAGGTGGTTTGAGGGGAAGGGGAGGGGTGGGTAAGCGGTGAACGGGAGGGGTGCTGGCAGAGTACAAAGGAGTGTGTGCGGGAGCGAGAAGCCGTGCGGTACTAAGAAGGCGTGCGTCGTGTGAGTACCAGAGGTTGGTGGGTGGGAGGCGCGTTGAATGTGAAATGTTCCAGGGTCCACAGTAGGGTGTGCGGGACAAAGAAGGTGCCGACGTGGCATTGTTGACGAAACGCGTAGGGCAGTGTGCTTTTAGAGTTCCTACAGTCAAACGGACACTCTTAACAATATGCCTTTTTAAAGGCATGTTTGGACTTTTAAACAAAGTTTTATTGTTCCTCGCTTGTTGAGTAGTGTCGGTGAAACATAAGATCGCCAGTAGCATTTTTCCAACAGAGTAAAACAGAGCAAACATCGCGAGAACAGCTGACCGAGAGGAGAAGGAGCCAGACTGCAGTCGCTTTGTAACATCAGAAAGCTGAGAGCGGACGTGTCCTATGCTTCCCTGGGTGTTCCACTGCCTGAGCTGCTGTGAAAGATTTATACCGACATGCTTGTTTTATCTACCACCTTGTAAGTAGGATCAATGCTTGTGAAACCTTATTTATACGTACTTCACCATATTGGCTCTTCTTTCTTTATTTTAGGTTTCCAGTCCCCCCTTTATTACTGGACATTCATAGTTTGTGTACACGTGTTGTTATTATTTGTAAACACTGTATATAGGTTGCGCCTTTTGTTCTTCTTTTTTTTATATATATCTGGTTTCGTGTGTATCCTACACATTGTGGCAGCATCCTATATACTTTTTATTCACAGTTTGTTATAATATTTTGCGCACTATTGTATTATCTTTATACATACATACATACATACATACATACATACATACATACATACATACATACATACATACATACATACATAGGATTGTCATTACTAATACATTTGATATTTTTGTATAATTGACTGCTTTTGGTGGGATACTTTCTCTTTGTATTGTTTATATATATATATATATATATATATATATATAAATATATATAATTATTTATTTATTTTTAATTTTGTTTTTGTTATCTGAATGATATTTTCTCTGTATATGGTGGAACACATCTGGGTCAATGAACTAATGTCTCTCTAAAAACTATGTTATAATCATTGACTGTCCTGTCTCTCTTTAAGCAGAGTAGAGATTGGTGCAATATTGGCAGTATTAGAGGATAAGGATATTTTCTTCAAGGGAGACAGATGAAACATTTAGATCTAAGTGGAAATGTGTTCATAATAGATGCATACTGTAACTGAATGAATGCAATTCATTATTGATCATGACAAAGTTATACTCAACAAAGTCTCACATAATATTGATCAGATAAAACATGACCTTATTTATTTTGATGATAAGGATAGTCTCTCTCATTTTGATTTTTCAATAAAAAAAGGATTGCGAGTTTTAGGTAAACTGTTATGGATGTGAAAGAGAAACAAAACAGCAGGAACTCTATTGATTATGCTTATGATCATGTTTATCATTGAAGGAATCCAAGACTGGGGAGTATATCATGATGAAACCATCATCTTTCACTACCACAGATTTTGAGAAGGAGCCTCTTATTTTTCTCTACCTTCCAGGGAGTCTACCAACAGGGGAACTTTTGAAAGATTGGGTGAAAGAGGCATAGTCGAGAGAGGCCTAAGAGTTAGAGGAAAGTCGTTAAACCAATCACGAGGGAAGAGAGATGGCTACAAAGGTAGAAGAGAATGACCTTCCAGATTCAAGGGTAAAAAAAAAGATACACTTTTGGGAGTGAGTCAATAATCTCTCAGGGCATGTTTGTACTGAGGCTCAGAGGCAGTACTCAATTAAGGTTTCCCTTTCCCCAGCAACAACTTCAGATAAATAAACCTGCGTTAAAGATTTTTTTTATTTAGTAGGAAACTCCCTCTTTTATTAAATATTTTGCCACCAAAACTAGCTGTGATCTGGTCTGATCTTGATGGAAATACATTGAATTATCTTCTAAGGGAAGAAAATAAGTGACCCAAGGTGAATCTTGTGATTACTAGGAGATTTTTTAGACCATGATCTCCTGCTTTTCAGATAACCAAGTCCAACAGTTGAGATGATTTTGAAGTTGTTTAAAAATGATACAATGAAACTTATCAGACTTACATCAGATATATCAAAGGAATGTATTTATTTTCTAGATTTGAATATCGGAGTCTCTAAAGGGAAGATTGACACAGACTTACAGTATATAGCAAGTCAACAGCTACCAATATTCTTCTTCACTTTCTAATTCGCATCCAGTCTCCCTCAAGAAAGGTATTCCGGTGGGACAATTCCGGGAAAAGATAAACAGCGAGAGAGAGAGAGAGAGAGAGAGAGAGAGAGAGAGAGAGAAAGAGAGAGAGAGAGTTTAAGAGAAAAACAGCCAGAGAGCGAGAGACCACTAGGGGGAGAGGGAGCAACTAGTGATGTGGACTCCTAACTTGGAAGATGCAGACATTTCATCACGCCAGCAGAAATATGGTAAGCAGGTGGACATGGAGGCTCGCCTGTAAGCCAACTCTCCTTGTGCACCTTTTGAAGGGGGAGATGACATGTTAATGCCTGTAAATTAGTCAGCTGTGTTAACAATACGGCACAAAGAAGAAGCAGGCACACGTTCTTACTCAAAAGGAGGTTTAATATGCCATAAAGTCCAACGTTTCGGCAGTCTAATACTGCCTTTCTCAAGGTGAAGGCTACCAAACACAAGAAAACAGTCAAAATATATACCACCCCCCTGATACTCACCCCTCCCCATTCTGCCACATAACCACGATGCTGACGCCCACGTGATGACATCAGAGCGACCGCGTGGCGCCCCGTGGTGACGTCAGATGTCTAGGTCTAAATCCCTGGCAATACAGCATAGAGCTGCCTTGGAGGACTGCAACCACAGCCACACCTCTCCCCAGACTGAACACCCCCCCAGATGACGTCAGCGCGACCCAGCGCGATAGCGTCAGCCGTCACGGGAGGGGGTAAGGGGGGGGCATGCACCAATCAAGACAGTACTCACGGGGCTGGACAAATACCAGTGACCAAGCAGGGAGGAGTGAGACACTCCTACAAATCACTCTGAAAGTGTAAATAAACCACACACCAAAATATTAATACAGCATATGTGCAAAAAACTAATACAGCAATATACTATTAAAAACATGTGACTGTATGCTGCTGATGACATCAGTATAATCCTGCAACGTGGAACACACACATATTAATATGAAGTACATCAGTATTTGAATATACTCGTGTGTATACCTAGGTCAGAAATGGGTACACACTACCAGGAAAGGGGGCGGGGAGGGGGAGGAAGGGGGGGGGGGGAAAGGAAGGGGAAAAAGGGGAAAAAAACACAAAAGGATAATCTTCTCAACAGGTAAGTGCAGAGTCCATGGATGGTGTGAGATCCAATATGCCTGTAGAAAGACAAAAGTTACCTTCTATTAAGGAAGCATTTTAAGTTCTGTTGCTCATTAAGTCCCATTCTGTTGCTGGTATTTAAAGCATGTATACAGAATGCTTCACGTCTCAATAAGAAAGTCTCCCTATCTGGAGTGCCTTGTCTAGGTACTACTGACTCAATACCCATGATACGTAAAGAGGCTATATTATGATTGTGTTCCACACAGTGTTGCACAAGAATAGAGGGATCCGTACCTTTTCGAAATACACTTTTATGTTCAATGAACCTTGTTTTTAACATTCTTATGGTCTTACCCACATAAAGAAGACCGCATGGACACTTTATTATGTACACTACATATTCAGATCTACATGTGATTCTATTTTTAATTTTTGTTTGCATGTCTGCATGTATCGGGCTATCCGCCAGATTCCTCCCTCTTTTGAATGCCACCATTGGTGGTACACAGCAATTTTCAGATAATATATCATCATTTTGCAGAATATGCCAGTGTTTAAGAATGGTAGATTTAATAAAACCACCAGCTTGACTGTACATAGTGGTAAATACAAGCCTATCCTCCTTCTTATTTATTTATCCTTCCCCCGCTCCCCGCCCCCTTTCCTGGTTGTGTGTACCCATTTCTGACCTAGGTATACACACTAGTATATTCAAATACTGATGTACTGCATATTCATATGTGTGTGTTCCACGTTGCAGGATTATACTGATGTCATCAGCAGTATACAGTCACATGTTTTGCTACCAAAAATAAGAAGGAGGATAGGCTTGTATTTACCACTATGTACAGTCAAGCCGGTGGTTTTATTAAATCTACCATTCTTAAACACTGGCATATTCTGCAAAATGATGATATATTATCTGAAAGTTGCTGTGTACCACCAATGGTGGCATTCAAAAGAGGGAGGAATCTGGCGGATAGCCTGATACATGCAGACAATGAGGGTAACTACAGAACTCCTCATTTTCTGGAAGGTGGCAGACCGGGTAACTTTAGATATATAGTATGAGCTGCTCGGTCTGTAACAGTCTGACTACCGGTAGTCAATTCAGTCACCCCCACAGTGGGAGGATCATAAAAATTAAAAATAGAATCACATGTAGATCTGAATATGTAGTGTACATAATAAAGTGTCCATGCAGTCTTCTTTATGTGGGTAAGACCATAAGAATGTTAAAAACAAGGTTCATTGAACATAAAAGTGTAATTCGAAAAGGTACGGATCCCTCTATTCTTGTGCAACACTGTGTGGAACACAATCATAATGTAGCCTCTTTACATATCATGGGTATTGAGTCAGTAGCACCTAGACAAGGCACTTCAGATAGGGAGACTTTCTTATTGAGACGTGAAGCATTCTGGATACATGCTTTAAATACTAGCAACAGTATGGGACTTAATGAGCAACAGAACTTAAAATGCTTCCTTAATAGAAGGTAACTTTTGTCTTTCTACAGGCATATTCGATCTCGCACCATCCATGGACTCTGCACTTACCTGTTGGGAAGATTATCCTTTTGTGTTTTTTTTCCCTTTCCCCCCTTCCTTCTTCCCCCCTTCCCCCTTCCCCCCTTCCCCCCCCCCTTTCCTGGTTGTGTGTACCCATTTCTGACCTAGGTATACACACTAGTATATTCAAATACTGATGTACTGCATATTCATATGTGTGTGTTCCATGTTGCAGGATTATACTGATGTCATCAGCAGCATACAGTCACATGTTTTTAATAGTATATTGCTGTATTAGTTTTTTGCACATATGCTTTATTAATATTTTGGTGTGTGGTTTATTTACACTTTCAGGGTGATTTGTAGGAGTGTCTCACTTCTCCCTGCTCGGTCACTGTTCCCATGGTGACGGATACATCTTTGTCCAGCCCCGTGAGTACTGTCTTGATTGGTGCACGCCCCCCCCTCTCCCCGCCTGACGGCTGACATCATCGCGCTGGGTCGCGCTGACATCATCATGGGGGTGTGTTCGGTCTGGGGAGAGGTGTGGCTGTGGTTGCAGTCCTCCAAGGCAGCTCTATGCTGTATTGCCAGGGATTTAGACCTAGACGTCTGACGTCACCACGGGGCGCCACGCGGTCGCTCTGACATCATCACGTAGGCGTCAGCATCGTGGTTATGTGGCAGAACGGGAGGGGCGAGTATCGGGGGGTGGTATATATTTTGACTGTTTTCTTGTGTTTGGTAGCCTTCACCTTGAGAAAGGCAGTATTAGACTGCCGAAACGTTGGACTTTATGGCATATTAAACCTCCTTTTGAGTAAGACCGTGTGCCTGCTTCTTCTTTGTACTGGAACATTTGGGACTACAGGAGCTCCCCCAGGACCAGCGCACTGGCAGCTAAGTACCCCACCTCTATTACCTTTCATATTGAGTGCGTGTCTCATCCTCTGTTTAACAATACGGCAACCATGGTGTTAACTTGTAGTGTAAAAATACTAGGGATGGGCGGAACAGTGCAAATATGTTTCCCGGAATTTCACAGAGTGCCCACTGAAATCCATCTGCAGATTGGATAATAAAAATTCCGGGAGGGAGAGAGCTTTCAAATGTAATAAGTGTCTCTAGTTGTATATATGTCTCCCCTCAAATGTCCCTCCGAATAAATTAGGGAAACATGCCTAATTTGTGCTGCTTTTGTACTTTTGCAGATTTCTGGATTTAGATTTGCTTTTTTAATATATTTCTCTTATTCCTTTATTACTATTACTACTTTTTGCTACTTGGGTCTATATACTGAACAATGTTATTTATCACACTTCATATACAAGATACCCTTGACATGATTTAATATCCGGTTACTCAGGTTTGTACTAGTGGATTCTGTCATATTCCACAGTGACTGCACCTTCTCACATAATATAATTATCATAGGAATGTATACATTATGTTTGATGATCTCGCTCCTATTTGACATGGACATTTTTTCATTATTTTTGCACCGTTTTGTCTCAATAATGTTGTGATTAAGAAATGATTGACAAAGGGGGATAACGTGGGTGACATGAGAGGGGGGGGGAGAGAGTGATGTGAGGGGAGTCAGACGGGGAGGACTGTCCCTACCTCATTTTTACTAAAAGTCACCTTGTTGAAAACCAGCACCTAGTTTTTCAAAGTAAAGGAGTCCCATTGAACGCAATTGGAGTTTTTTATTTCAATAATTCTGCTGCAATCCTTATGCACTGGGTTTGCTCTAGATTTGCAACCATGAAAATGTAGAAAATAATCCTCTAATAATTGATGGTACAAAGGAACATTATTCTCCATTTCTAAATGTTTCATTTTTGTTAAATACATTTCAATTTGTTTCATGACTAACATACATAGTGGAGCACTGTTATCTGGGGTTGCACTTCTGGATCAGAGAAGGCAGGAGCAACGCAGTGAGAGTCAATCATTAGGCTGCAATGACTGCATGTGAGCAGGTATGACATTTGCTTACAGTAATTTAGCATTATGCATTAGGCACCAACACGTGAAACCTTATATGTTTCTTTTTTAAATAAAGCCGTTCTGTAGTATTAGTTAATAGTGACAGTTTTTTTGTTTTTATTCAGCTTTCAATGCCGTTTTTAATGAGTTTTAAAGCATCCTTTGATTTCTATAGCTGGTTTTAACCCACATCCCAAGCAGTGCAAGATCTTTCCTGTTTTGCATAATTTGTTGCCAATGTTCCAAACAGTTTGAGCTCTAACTGTAACAATAGATAATGTTACTTTAGTAATATCTGGAAACATTGTAGCTGCTGAGTTACACTGACTGAGGCAGCCATTATGTTAGTCACACAATCAGGATTTTGACAGATTTATAACAGGGGCACAAAACGATTGCCAGTTTAGGTAAGAATGTAGAATTATACATTGTCACACGCTTTAAATATAAAAATAAGAAAAGAAAAGATAAGTTGAAATGTAGCATTGATGCTTTAACTTTCATGAATGTAAGAAGCTGAGGGCCCTATTTGTTTCATTTTATATAACAGAAGAGCATGTGTCCTGTATGCTAGGGTGCACAAACTTTTTGCCCTTCGCCCCTGCCCGGGCTCCCTCACTGCTCGCTCCCCCCTTACCTAGTCTGAAGTGTCAAATGACGCCGCAGGGTCATGTGACATCACGTGACCCTGACGCTGCATTGTCGTGGCAACACATCGCACAAGCCGACTGAGTCACGATACGGGAAGTCACAGAGGCCTCGCGCGGTCCCTCGGCGTTTAATTTAAATGCCGTGGGGAAGAGCGCGGGGCCTCTGCCACTGCTGCGCCACCCCCAAAAAATCTTGTGTCTCCCAGTTTGCGCACCCATGCTGTATGCAACAATTTAGCAAACTTTACTATTTTACATGCAAATAATGGAACCAGTTTATGTTTTATTTTATTATACTCCTTAAAAAAAGTCATTTTAGCAAAGTATAATATTATTGAGAAATGGAAAACAATGGGAAAATGATGTTAAACACACATGGTTGCACACAATACCACGATTAAGAGTTAGAGAAGTCCTGTGGACATCTTAGCAAGCATGTGCTTATTTGTTTACTTAACAATAATACATGGTTGACAGTGTGGCCCTGTCACATACACGCATGGATGTGTGTGTGGCTGACTACTTTTTCTCTCACCTCCTCGCAGGGCACTAACATGGAGCATTCACACCCCAAAAACTCCTCACACCACATTCTAATTATGCTGCCACTCCCTGAATTCATTTAAGGTCTTGCACCAAAGACGTTCTCTGCTCTCTTGCTTTGAGAAATATGTAGAAATGTAGGAAAGTCCTAATTTAGGAAAACGGGGTGGTAAAACGTGTCTGAAAATTAGGATAATTCTTTGAATAGCTAAACGCTCAAGAAAAGTATTTAGAGTATTACATTTTAGATTTAATCTAATTAATAAAAGTAACAGAGCATTTACAAAATAATACAAAATAACATACAGGACAAAGTTTATAAACTAAAAGGGAACAAAAAAACTATATTTAACATGACGACTTGTCATATGTTTTCCCAAGGGAATCAGAGGGAGAAGCTGTGAGATTCGCACACATTCAAGTGTAGCCCCAAGATAAATATAAAATATGCATTTCGAACGTGAAATATTATACCAAGCAATTTTTTTTAAGTGTGCCAGAAACCCAGACCTCTGGCAGTCCTGTGTAATAACTCTCTTCCAGAAATGACTAGATACAGTGTACCCTGTCATCATATTCTACACCCTCCCAGTCATACACATATATTAAATATAATAGACTCCATAGTAGAAAAGCTATCCCTGATAGTAACTATTTGTCATCGTAGTGGTTTATTCATTTCTGCATTACAGTGACAGAGTACATTCACAGTTCACAGACGTATACATGATATCACTGAGATGTACAGAACATTAATTATTTGTCATTCCTGTTAGTCTGTAATGATAAAAACATACAAACCCCCCAGGTAAACCCCTGGAGTCTGGTTTTAATGAATTTTTCTAACTGTCTTTTTAAATCATCCACATAGCACCTTACAATAACTCACTGGGACTCTGGACAGACTCACCCCTCCCCTTGTTTCATCTTAAGCAATAGGAGTTGACCATAAAGCTGTTGTCCTTTGACTTCTTGTGACAACACAGTATTTAATTTATTGCTTGATTACTGGTAACTTAAAGACCGCATACAGAACCAAAGGTTAACCCCTTGCTTGCCATACTGCATACAAAATGTAACATAAGCATGGCTATAATGGGGCAGGCCCTATATGTAGGGAATAAGCAATAACCATAGTGAATGAATTATTAGTGGGAGTGACTAATATATAGTTTAGATATTTTATCAACACAGTTTAGAACAAAAGCCATGGCCTACAATCTCAATCTACATCACAAATGTATTTATAAAAATGTTTTACCAGGAAGTAATACAATGAGAGTTACCTCTTGTTTTCAAGTATGTCCTGTTCACAGAGTTATAACAATACAGGGTTACATTAAATGAACAGTGTTATCAATTCACAGACATTTCATGGACAGATAGAGTTGAAACATTGAGTACAGGGGATAAAAGGGCTGGTGAGTTTCAGATTGAAATAGAAAAGCTTTAACATCACCAAACATCAGTGAACAGCAGCAAATGGCTCACACCCTTTAGCTGCCCTTCGGCTGTGCCAAAGGCTGTCCACCTTTGTGTCAACGCAGATGTACTGTACACTGAAAGGGTTCAGATTGAATACAGCTGTGGATTCAAAGCCCTTTGTCTTCCTGCTCATTAACATTCCAGTGGGTGGAGATGATGTTCCACTTGGTACAAGCAAATGTTAACCCTTAGCACAATGGTTCTGAGCAGAGGGGAGCAGCTATTTGTAACCTCATAAGGCGTCCACATTTGGGGCAACACAGATGTACACTGAAGGGGTTCAGGTTGAATGCAGCTGTGGATTCAAAGTCCTTTGTCTTCCTGGCTCATTAACATTCCAGTGGGTGGGGTTGATGTTACACATAGTACAAGCACATGTTAACCCTTAGCACGCTGGTTCTGTGCAAAGGGGAGAAGCTCTTCGGTAACCCTAACAGGCGCCCGCCTTGGTGACTCACTGCATTTGGACAAGTACATGAGATTCATTAGTAATAAGATGTGATCTAATACTGAATGAGCAAGGATTATTGGTTTAAATTGTTTGCAAGAGCAGTAAATGATCCCTAGAATGCCTCCCTACTTCTCATTTTCTTTCAATCTCAGCTTCTGTATAAACCCAGTTCCTAATAAAATAAAGAAGGTGACGTGATTGAAGTCGTAAATGTGAATCCCAGAATCAAACTTTCTGACTTTTTATCCCAGTCACTGTGTTTCTTAATATAATCCTTATACTAGTGGAGAAAAATCAATCCGCGCTCATGCTTCCTAAAATGTTGATCTTAAATAGATCCACTCTCCCCTTTTGCTGCTACTGTAACGTGAAGGCACCCCTCCTTCACCAAGGTCCGCTGTGGGAAGGCTCCAACGACGGATGGACATGCAGGAAGAAGGCACAGAAGCGCACCAAGGGTCAAGATAAATGTATTAAACACATAAAACGATTGCAAGTAGTAACTTACATGTATAATAAAATTAGTCCAGTAGAAGACAGTGCACGGACATCTGGCACAAGTAGATGGTGGACACAGGGGTAAATGCCGAGGCTCACGGATCAGTCCCGCGCGCTGGGACCAACTAGCTTGGCAATACTCGGATGGTACTTCCGGGTTGCGTCCTCTCGCGATACCCATATGGAGTAGTCCACTGCAATCGCTGTGTCTCTACAGCTACAGCGCTACTCCCACTCAGAGTTAGCTGGATAGAAACAGCTCAGAGCTCCGTGGGGAGGCTGTAAGTTGGACAACTGAGTGTCTGGATGTCTGTCTTTGCACTGAGTGAACTCCGCAACGCGTTTCACACAATCCGGTGCTTCATCAGGCTGGGAAGGACCGGAGTGTGTGAAACGCGTTGCGGAGTTCACTAGTGCAAAGACAGACATCCAGACACTCAGTTGTCCAGCTTACAGCCTCCCCACGGAGCTCTGAGCCGTTTCTATCCGGCTAACTCCGAGTTGGAGTAGCGCTGTAGCTGTAGAGACACGGCGATTCCGGTGGACTACTCCATACGGGTATCGCGAGAGGACGCAACTCGGAAGTACCATCCAAGTATTGCCGAGCCAGTTGATCCCAGCACGCGGGACTGATCCGTGAGCCTCGGCGTTTACCCCTGTGTCTACCATCTACTTGTGCCAGATGTCCGTGCACTGTCTTCTACTGGACTAATTTTATTATACATGTAAGTTACTACTTGCAAATGTTTTATGTGTTTAATACATTTATCTTGACCCTTGGTGCGCTTCTGTGCCTTCTTTCTGATAATCCTTATACAGTACTGTACATCTTTATTTTATTCTGTTCTTATATAAGATTTGCGTTTAATCCCATTTCATTTTCATTGATCAAAAAGCACTTCACGCGTGTTAATGCTGCACAACATGGCTTATGGACAATATGATATTAAGCTGATTTATACTGTGACAAAATGGGTCAAAACAATGCAGAAGGAACACTCCCCCGATCAAACTGTTCCGCAAAAAATGTGAGGGACATTAACATTTGTAAATAAATGATGACATAACATATACTGATATGATACCATAATTAGAAAAAGCCTCTGACAACAACTTTTGACAGAAATATATTTCTTCCTAAAGTAAAAACTTGATTAACATAAAATATGTTTTACTTAAAGAGAAATGATTGGATATTTTGCATGCTTAGTGAAAACATTCTCAAAAATACAACAAGTTATAAAATGCAATTTCATATTGTTTGTAAAGTACCAAATACTGCACATGCTAAATTGCCTCTCTATCTTATTCCCAATGTGCATATAAAATCTATCATATCTAATTTGCCTCAGTTGAAGATTTAAGGTAGGTCTATGCAAAAAGTGTTACAATAAAGAATAAAGCACCAAAGACATTGCTTCGTTGTTATTTCTTTATAGCTGAAATATATATTCCTTTATGTCTGGTAAACCAATGTTCAACATCTTTAATCATTGAATGATGCTGGAATATTTTTTGTGGAAGAAATGAACTGCAGATTCTAGGTTATAGGCCCGTGAACATTGACATTTTGGATCAATACTGTTCTTTTGTGATCCAATCAGTTTGATTTTCATTAAGTGAGGTGGTAACCATTATTCAGAATGAGGTTTATGACATTACTTATTTTTGCTGGCACTGGAGCTGAGGGGCCATCCAAGGGAAAGTGACAGAGAACTAGGTAGGATTCTTTGAAAAGGGTAGAAGGGTTAACAGATTGGAAGAGTTAAGGGAGAGGGGCATAAGAATAAGGCAGAGGGCTACTTACAGCAGAGTGAAGGGTTAGATGTAGTGCCATATCTACTCAGTGGTGTTATGTCATAAGAAATTCTCCAGCCCTGGAGACACCTTACTGCCCATTGAAGTGAATGAGCGGCATGATGTCTCTGGTGCTGGAAAAGGGGTCTTATGGAATAACACAGCTTAGTAGA
This sequence comes from Ascaphus truei, assembly GCF_040206685.1. NCBI lineage: Eukaryota > Metazoa > Chordata > Amphibia > Anura > Ascaphidae > Ascaphus > Ascaphus truei. The sequence continues at coordinate 90,770,666 of NC_134487.1, read as the reverse complement.
TATCAGGCATAATTTTGTAGTGGGACCTCAACATGTACGCAGAGGAGAATTACTAAAATGACTCTAGAGGGGGCTGTATTTTTATTTTTTAGTGTTTCCGGATGAAAGGACATTGCTGGTGATGAGAAATCTATGGTGGATGTACCATGCCTGGATTTGTATTCATACAATATTCTGATTTTTTTGTAAGTGTAAATTTTTGGTTTCTTTTCTCTTTTTTGGATGTATCTTTAGAACCAGTTTTGGTTGACAAATGGGAAAAGAAGAGCCTGGACCAGCTTTCCAGATACACCTGTGGAAGATTTTCCTTGTCATTTATTTCTAGGCTTGTTTGGGTCCTATACATTACCTATTGCATTGAATGATTCTAATTATTGCATTAATATTTTTGTCTTTTTAAATTAGTGTAGCACCCTTCCCCCACCCCCCCCTACTGGATATTTAGTACAGTAGCTACTGGGTGTGCTTTGGTGCTGTGTAGCTCACTGGTGGTCTTATAGGAGGTCTGAGGGCTCCGCTTGATATAGATGGGAGCAGCAACAGGGCATGTCTCTCTTAGGCCGTGGTTATACCCAAAAACGTGTGCGGCTTTGCGTGTAGCGGTGCTGCGTGGCGCCAAAACAATTACCTTAGATCCAATCAAACTGCTTATACTGCAAGTGACGGTCGCGGCACGCCCTACTGCAAGGTGGATGGCCGGGGAAGAGATTGAGATTTTTTTGCGCGATGGGTGTGTCACATAAGTGGTTTAGCCAATGAGGGTGAACCACTCACGGACACGCCTCCAAGACTCCTCTGCTCTCCCTCCGTGTATAATCAAGATGCTGCTCGGCGGCAGCGCTGGTTGATGTCACAGAATAGCGCTGCCGCCTGGCAGCACTTGGTATAATCTCAGCCATGGTGCAACGCCTCCATCACAAGTATCCTGGAAGAGGCAGGATTGGTCCCCACAGGCACATATTCTCCAACAGGACACTAAGACTTCATGGTACTTTACTTTATTAGGTTATAAGATAGTCTGCTCCTTAGTCCCTGGAGCAGACCCCAGAGGCTTGAGTCCTCAGGAGCCCCTCCTCAGCTCCCTCACCCCCTGACAGGGCAAGGGGAATCACTCCCAGTCCACTGAGGGGGGGAAGACACACACACACAATTTGGTGGAGTGCCAGCTTTTATACCAAGGGGAGGGGCTTGTAACCCTGCCTCATAACAGGGCAGGTCCAGGTACTGACAGGCATCACACCATCTGCATGTGACTCAATCAGTACCCTCCCCGTATGACACTCCAAACTGCCGGTAGGGCTGCCCCAGGATATGGTGACATTGTAGCTTTCAAGGTTGCAACTGCAAGCTAGGCCCTGTGCTTGGAGTTTAACCCCAACACTGCTGTAACGGGTATTCCCCCACCCAATCACAGATATAGTGTGAGTGTGGAGAAACTACAGTTACCAGGTGTGGTGCTTTACCTGTTAGGCTCACAGGAGGGCTCAGCTTCCGCCACGGGGAACCTGGGGTATGTGTATTATGAGTAACCCTGTACTCGGTGCAGCGCCTCCACCTGCGATGGTTCCCGGCAGAGTGGGAATTGGTCCTCACAGGACACATACAAATAACCAGCACACCGTATGTTTAATAACCAATAATGCTTTTACTATCGTGACTGTACTCAAGCATAACACTCAATAATCAACAGGTGTCCCTCCCTAGAGGAGACACTAACTCACGCATCTCGCAGGACACTACCTTCCCTTACACTCCCACCAGATGATCCCACCCAGTGTCCAGTAACCCCACACAGTATTACCCCACCCTTCAAGTGAGATGTGTATGTGTGACTGCGCAGCCACTATGTCCCGTGTGAATATGAGAGGACTCGTTGGTGCACTTGTGGATTACCTGCCGGACACTCCGGTGCCCGGACCTGCCAAGGAACTTCACAAAGGATCCGAAGGCTGATGTCGGCTGAATGCAGGAGCTACCGTCCGGGGCGATCCCACCCGGATGGCTACTGCAACGACAGCGAAGGTCTGAGCCCCGACCTCGGGATAGACGCGCAGCGTCCGCTGTGTCCCTAACTGGCTCTGGATCTGGATAGTAAGTGACAGGGTCCCTAACCTGGGGCCTGTCCCTACAACACTCAATACTACTGGGTGGCTCAGGGCTATCTCGGGCCTTGGGGGCTGCTGGCCTAGTGCAGGGAGTCACTGACTCCTGCACCCTACCTCCTTCCCCTGGCTGCTCCTGGAGCTGACTGACCAGCGTGCTGCAAGCCCGCGTAATGTATCTAATCTCCCTCTGCAGGGAGAACCTAAGCCCTATTGGCTCCCTGGCGTCACGTGGGGTGCGCAGAGGCTCATGGGACTCGTAGTCCTTGCTTAGAGCCTTCCCTGGTAGGCTAGGGCATCGCGGGCTCATCCCTGCGCATGCGCGAGCTGTTTGGGGTCCTCTTGGCGCCTGACTCACTGCGCATGCGCGAGACAATGCGCAATGGCGGCGCCCTTGCCGCCCTGCTTCGGGAGCGCCGGGAGCCCTGCGACGCGATCACAGCCTTGGCAACCGGCCGCACGTGTCCCCGGCAACCCCCGAGCAGGATCCTGACCGCCCTCACTCTGGCGAGCGGCTGGCGGGGCCGCCATTGGACTCGGCGGCACCCACGAGCGCCAGCAAGGTGAGGGGGGTGCTGATAGGCAGGGGGGACCTGGCTACACTGCCTATTTCTATCAGGACTTATAGTGTTGAGAGTGGAAAGGCTATAGCCAGGGGCACTAGGCTACACTGGGTTTTGCTAAAACGTACACAATTTTCATTCATAAGCCATACCTATATAAAACATATCTGCCTAAATATATTTCTATATGGCTTTTTTTCCCCCCAAATCTTGACATTTACATTTTTACTGTTCCTAGAAATGGCCGTCATCACGGTTAACCACAGCTGTGATCACTATGTTTGTATTGTATACATTGTAATATTTGTTTAATAGGTAACTAAGCCACAATGCTAATTTGTTACGCATATTAAAAGAAAACATTAATAATGGTAGCAAAATTGTTGCATGGCGAAATGCTTCTGTTTCATGTCAATGCCAATATGTTGCTAAACAGTGGTAGGTCTTTAAAGGTCCTTTTCCTGTAACACCTGTGAGCCTGCATTGGTTATGTGCATATCTTTTTATTTTAGTATTTGGGGGCATCTTTTTTACATTGCGATTGTGAAAGAAAAATAGGAGGGGGGGGGGTACATAAATCATAAAGGGGGGGCCTAAATTTTGCATACTTCACAAGATATGGATTACATATGTTATATAACTGGTCTCTCGTATCTGACTTTTACCCTAGGGTGCTCATAAATTAGGCCTCACATGGTGGGTCACGTATTTCTATTGGTACTGTGCTGTGTGATAGCTTGGAGTCGACTGGTCCCTCAATGGTCCTGGGACAACCTAGTTTTAACTTCCTCCTGGGATGAGTACTCATGTGTTGGAGAGGGCACCTTTCTATACCTAACGGACTCTCTGTTACCCATCTTCTGGAATTACTATAGCAGGATTGACCTAGAGTCTACACCTTGTATACCCGCTGAGTGAATCCAGGGGTTCCAGACTGTGAGGAATTCCCTACAGGAATCGTTTGTCAGACTCAGGAGCTTCTCCATGTGACATATGAAGCCCGGTCTGTTTTTATTTTAGATAAGGTGGAGATTCCTGACTGTTTCCATACTGTGGCCAATTCACATCTGGTTGCCGTGGAGATGTTGGAGACCAGTCTGTTTTCCTGTCTAGATAGGGCATCAGAGGGTCTATTTAGTAGGAAGAGCAAGGGATCCATATACAACTCTACTTGCAGGATTCCCTGGGTCAACATTCTCACATTTGCCATGGCGCTGAAACCTTGAGGCACGTCCACCACATGTGGATGAAAGAGGTCTGGCCTCCACATCCCTTTGGTGCAGTCTGCTGGGTAGCCTGGGATAAACCTGGAAAGTATCTGGGGTGTTATGTACCACCTCATCAGTACTTTGAACTCATTTTCCCTGATTACCGTGGGGATAGAACACTTGGCTACTGCTGGGAGTATATCGTCCCAGGAGTCCTCGTCAATTTCTTCCCCCAGCTCATTATTCCCATTGGGTCATGTATTTTAATTTTGAGTGGGCATGGATGGGGGACCAAACTACCGTTCCGTATATTCGGGAGATAAGCCCTGCTGATCCCTCGTCTTTTAGACATTGGGTTTCGTATTTTGTCAGGGTTTTTTTAGGGCCCGGTCTTTGGTAGAAGGCTTTGAGTTGCAGGTACCTAAATATTTCTTTATTTGGCATTTTTTTTTCTTTTTGTATATCTGCAAACGGTTTAATTTTCTTATCAGGGCCCAGGTCACTTAGTCTAAAGAACCCTGCCTCCTTTCATAATAGAAAGCTCCTCTCCGGTAGTCCCAAACTTAAAAGTGGGTTTCCGAAAATAGGAGTCATCAGGGATTTGGTGGTGTCAGGTGATATTTATGTTTCAGTGATTCCCGCAGTCTAAGGGAATGTGTCATTGTTGGTAGATCTAAGTAGATCTAAGCTGACGCTGTACTTTTTGGATATTGGAATCCATAGTTGGTTTTGGAGATTATATGGGTGGGATAATGAGCTCTCCAGCTCGGTCCATCTCCTAGAGAGGTGGTCAGAGTGCCAGAAGGTCAACTGGCTCAGCTGGGCAGCCCTATAATATGAGATGAGGCAGAGCATGGCTAGGCCCCCTGACTTATTGGGTATCGTATGTATCGATCTCCTTATTCTGGGTCTTTTTCCCCCCCATATGAGTCTTGTTATAAGGGACTGCAGGCCAGATGTTTCCTTGTGTATCACTGGGATCGGTAGCGTCTGAAACAGGTACAGAATCCGTGGGAGCAGGTTCAACTTTATGCATTGAGTTCGCCCTATCCAAGACACATCAAAGTCGGACCATGCCCCTAAGTCATCTCTTAGGTCTTCAAAAGCCTGGGGTAATTTTCCCTATATAGAGTATTGTAATTGTTTGTAATGTTCACTCCCAGGTATTTTATGAATGAAGATTGCCACTTAAAATCAAAATCTTGTTCCAGTAGTTTAACTGAGGAGTGCGGGATATTGAGGGCCTCGGATTTACTATTGTTTATTTTGAACCCTGAAATTGAATTGAACATTTTCAAGGTAGAGAATAGGTTGGGAAGAGTGGTGAGAGGGCTAGAGATTATGGGAAAGATATCGTCCTATCTTGTAGGAATGCTTTTTCACCTGGATCTCCATTATGTTTGGATTTTTTCGAATACATGCTGCAAGTGGTTCCATACACAGGACAAACAGCAAGGGTGAAAGCGGGCATCCTTGTATTGTTCCATTCTGTATGGGGAAGAGATCCGAAGGGAATCCCTGGCAAATCATCCTCGCCGTCAGCCCTGCATACAGCACCATGACTACTTGGAGGAAAAGGCCATTGAATCCGAAGGTATGCAAAGTCCTCTCCAGATATACCCAGTCTATCCGATCTAATGCTTTTTCTGCGTTTAGACTCTATGGAGAGGATTTTATTTTTGGAGGCAAAGGCTATCAAATCTATAATTCTCCACGTATTGTCTGGGGCCTGCCTTCCTGGGATAAAGCCCACATGATAAGGGTGGACCAGGGAAGGTAGTAATTTGTTTAGTCTGTTTGTGAGAATCTTGGAATAAATTTTAAGATCGGTGTTAATTAGGGAAATGGGTCTGTAACTCGTGCAGTTGGCTCCTTCTTTATGTATTAGGCTAAGTCTCCGCTAGCGCTGATCGGGCTGAGTGGGCAGCGCTTGCGGCGGGGAATTACATATATAGATATATGTAAGTCCCCGCTCACGCGGTGCGCGCGGCGCTCGTGCGTGTGCACACATGCTCAGCCGCGATCAGCACTTAGGTAAACAAAAATCTATACTTACCCATGCTCTCAACAACCCGCAATGCCCCTCCCCCTCCCCTGCGTGCGCGTACAAGCAGGATACCCGGCGCTCATGCTTGGAACGCTCTCCAAGCATGAGCGCGCTCAGCGCCAGCGGGGACTTAGCCTTAGAGTAATGGACGCCTGCAGCATGTTGTGGGGAACTGACTCAGTGAATATTGAATTAAAGAGTGCTAGCATATGTGGGGCTAGTACATGGGCACATTTTTTATAATAGGTTAGAGAAGCCATCCAGGCCTGGGCCTTTGGAGGGTTTAAGATACTTGATTTCAAATAATAATTCTTCCATATCTATTTTCTGGCTTAGTTTGATATTGTCCAATTTGGAGATGGAGGGGAGTTCAGCTTCCTTGAGGAAGATTTTTTGTTGTTGAGATTTTTGCATTGTGAAGCATTATGTTCCTGTCGAATAGGGCAGCGGTGTGCAAACTGGGGGGAACAACTCCCATGGGGGGCTGGAGATTTTTTTGGGGGGGCGCGGGCGGTTGCAGAGTTCCTACGCTCTCCCCCCAGGCATTTAAATTAAATGCCGGGGGACCGCGCACAGCCTCTGCAACCTCTACTTACCGGGATCCGGCTTCAGCAAATGCGGGGTGCCGAGAAGCGGGGCCTTTCTGTATTGTATATGCCCTATCTAACTTGCTGTGTAGCTAGGCTGATTACCACCCCAAACAAATATATACAGCAACATATACAGAGGTTGCGCTTGTGCAGAATGGGCTATTGCCGCCGGCACGCATGCTCAGAATGTAGGTTGCGCGTGCTGAACGGAGGTCGCGCATGCGCACAAGAGGGAAATTGCCGGATTGCGCATGCGCACAGATGAAAATTGCCGGTTCTGCTTTTTGGCGATTTTTACCATACGGCGGGCCCTTAGAATGGAACCCGTCGTATGCCTGGGGCCCTGCTGTGTATATATATATGTATATATATATACTAGCTGATATACTTGGCATTGCCCGGGATATCATTTTCTCGCTCCCCCTCGGTCTCCGCTCCCCCCTCTCTCTCTCTCTCTCTCTCTCTCCCCATTCACTCTCTCTCTCCCCCTTCCCCTCTCTGCCCCCTCTCTATATATATGTATATAATATATGTATCTCCCCTCTCTCTGTGCGTGTATAATATATGTATCTCCCCTCTCTCTGCGTACATATAATATATGTATCTCCGCTCTCTGTGTGTGTGTGTATAATATATGTATCTCCGCTCTCTCTGTGTGTGTATAATATATGTATGTCCCCTCTCTCTGTGAGTGTATATAATATATGTATCTCCCCTCTCTCTGAGTGTATAATGACGTCACCCTGCCTTGCACTCAGAGGCCGCAAGAGCCAATGAGAGCCAAGGCCTGCCCGCAGTCAGCCAATGGGAGAGCTTGACAGCCAATGAGAGCGCGCACAAACCCACAGAAATATATTTTAATATATATATATAATTTTTTATATATATATATATACATGTAGAGGTATCAGTACCGTGTTAGCCGAGCTTCAATAATCAAAAAATAAATAGATTATACCGTTCTGTGGCTAACGAAATGCTTTTATTTGTGCGAGCTTTCGAGATACACTGATCTCTTCTTCCGGCTATATATATATATATATATATATATATATATATATAAATATATATATATATATATATATATATATATAAAAATGGAAATATTACTGTATGCTCATTTGCATGTCTTAGACAGGTCTGCAACCCCGCCTTTCACCATTATCACCCAACACACAGCACTTCAGCTGCAGCAAGGGATTCTGGGAAATGACATGCAAATGAGCACACAGTGCCACCTTTTGCTTCAGAACCATAAATATGGTTCCCTATAGGCTTAAGCGTGCTGCATGGTCACACCTTTGAGCACAGCCAGGGTTAAGATGCATAGCCAGCAAACCCACCCACAGACAGACAGTTTCCGCCATAAGGGGTCTCCTCGGTGTGGGTTTGGTTATACTGGCTATGGCCCACTAATATGAGAATGGTATACAGTAGGTGGTGCACTTGGTGTATGGTTACCTGCCAAGCGCTCCTGCGCCCGGGCCCGCAGACAACTTCAAAAAGATCGCTGACACGCGACCCCTTCAGCGACGTCCTTCCGGGGCGATCCCACCCGGATAGTATCTCCTATGGGGAGGCCTGGTCCCAGACCTCTTCTAAGGGAGTGCAGCGTCCCCTGTGTCCCTAAAATATCAGCACTAATGGGGCAGTTCCTGACTCTAGGGCCTGTCCCTACAGCAACCACAAGCTGTATGGTGACTCAGGGTCTATCTGGTGCCTAGGGGAATTTTCTGGCCTAGTGCAGAGGCTACTTGCCTCTCTACACAGACACCTCCTACCCCTTTCCCTTCCTGAACCCGACAGCCAGCGTTCTCCCCTTCTCAACCTCCTACTTCCCTTCCTGAGAAGATCCTTACGCCCTATTTGTTCCCTGGCATCAGGTGGTCATCCCTAATACTTCTGGGGCTTGTAGTCCCCTGCTAGAGCCTCCTCCTGATTGGCTGCCCTTCACGCGCTTTTGCTTGTGCATGTGCGAACTGCCTGGAGGGGTCGCCTCAACTCGGACTTCACTGCGCAGGTGCAATCTCCAAAAATGGCGGCGCCCTACGTTCGTGCAGCCGCGGAGCCTCTGGAGTACTGGAGCGCTCCCTGCACTAGCCCCCACCGGACGAGCCGTCGGCGACTTGGCCACACCCGCAACTCTTGGGCGCTCAGCGGAGGTGAGGGGGGAGGGGTAACCAGGGGGGAGGGGTAACCAGGAACCTGGCTATATATATATATATATATATATATATATATATATATATATATATATATATACACACACACAACAGTCCAACAAGGAAGTCACTTATCTGTTTCTGTTGTTGTCTCTGTATGGTAAGGCCTCTCTGTTCTCCTGGGTCAGCATCCTTGTGTGCTATGACACTCTCTGTTTCCAGGTATAGAGGTATTGTCCACTTGTCTTGCTGTCAGCATACAGTCCTTCTGTGTGCATCAAGACATCATCTTTTTTCCTTGGGTCAGCCCTGTTGTGGGCTAAGGAAATCTCTGGTCTGTCCTCCTTCTCCTTATATCAGCCCAATTGTGAGCTATTGTAAGGCATCTCTCTCCTGTGTCTCACATGAGGCTTTTTACAGAGCTCTCAATAGTCCAGGATGAGGCTAGTTAATTGAGTGGCTGCAATTAAGTATCTCTCTGCTGGATTCTCAGAGCTCTAAGGCTACACTTATAGTGCCGGCGACTGTGACGTCAGGCTGCAGTCACTAGAAAAATCACATTTAGATGACTTCCAGCGATCGCGACCAAGCCGTCGCACCATCGTGCTCACTATAAGCACACGCGATGGCGGTACTATAAGTGCAGCCTAAGGTTGCTTTATTTAAACAGAGATATGTCCCTGTTACAGACCCCTATAAACTTATGTCTGCTGTATTAGACAGCTTTGTCAGCACAGTCTGGGTTAAAGAAGTGTGTAGCCAGTTAACCTAATCACAGACAGCTGTTTCGACCTTCTGGGGTTTATACTGGTTATACTGGCATTGCAATGGGAAGATGGAGGTGTTTTCAACCACACATTAAATAAGTTATGGTTGGTAATAAAATTACAAAAAAATAAAAGTAGATTGCTCTTGCAATATATCAAATCTGAAAATAAAATGTTAAATAACTATTCTAATGTAATCATTGCTTGGGGCTAATTATATTGCTATTAGTTCTACAAATTACTTATCTTGAAAACTGTGTGTGACCCACTGACTAATATAGGAGCCCTGCACAGAGTTCTCCAAATTGTGTTCCCCAATTAGCTAAATACTGTAAAATGTAAAACATGTACTGCAGATTTTTTATGCTGAACAAACTATGCTTCTAATGATGGTGCTGAGTTTTTGCTTTATGTGGAATTAATGTACTATCTTTAGTCTTCCCAACAATGAGTCACTCATTATTTGTAGTGAGTCATTGAACTGATTTGAACCGGTGATCTTTGCTCTTATTCCCCAACTATAATGATTGTGCCCCATTGTGCAAGTACTCTGTACTTGCAATATCCTGACTTTTCTTACATAACAATGACAATCATGCACAAGCAAATGTTGGTGCCAGGGACACAGCATAAGGAACTGATTTGCCTAAGGTGTGATTGGGGTTTGAAGTGGTCTCTAAACACTAAGTTACTGTTTCAGCAACTCATTGGGGGCTATGCACTAACCTGTGATAAGTCGTTTTAAGAACGCAAAGTGCTCTTAGAACGTGATGTTCCGCCGAACGCGATTCACTAAGCCACGCAAACAGGCACTTTGCGTTCTAAAACTGGCTTTTTTCATGAAATTTTTCAAAGTCCAACTTTGCTCGTACGATAACCTGTTTGCGTTCAATCTTGCCCTTCTCCGGGATTCACCAAGCTACGCAAACATATCGTACGCGAAAGTTGCGTTCAACAAAGCTCGCCAGCTAAAGGCAGGTGATAAAAAGCTGGACTTTGTTTACATTTTTGCATGCGCAACACCCATAGAACAGGCCGGCAGGTGTCCCCGGCTTTATTTAATGTATAGGTCAGGTTTATTCTTTTTACATACAGGGTTGGTTCCTTTTGGTCTGCGGGGGACCTCTGGAGACCACCTGAGATCTCCTCGGTCTTTCCACGGGTACCAGGCTGGAGGTGTCCACGGGGGATACCTGCGGGGAAGAACCGGTGGCCCCACGTCTGTTGGGGGCACCGCGGACCAATAGGGACCACCCGAGGGCCCCCAGACTCCCGTGGGAACCACCCAAAGCCCCTCAGACACCTGTGGGTCTGACCCGGGGCCCCCCAGACACCCACGGGCCTACCCGTGGAGACCCCATTGTGTCCCACGGTGACCCGTGGAGACCACCTGGTGGACCAAGGTGCCTGGCGGGGACCACCCGTAGGCCTCCAGACCCTGTTTGGATAGCCGCTAAGGTAATGAAGCTGCATTAATGTACATTTTAATAATAGTGTGCGGGAGCAGGGGGTCCCATTAGCTGAACCGCATTGATTTCTGCCTCAGGGATCCCCTGTTTCCCGATTTACAGGCCCCGGTTTGGGGCATCGGTGCCAGTGTCGCCGCCATCTTTATAGAGCCCACGTCGCGTCTTGGACGCTATAAAGATGGCAGCGACATTGGCCTCCGATGCCCCATACCGGGGCCTGTAACTCGGGAAGCAGGGGGTCTCTGCGGCAGAAATCAATGCGGTTCAGCTCAGGGGACCCCCTGCTCCCGCACACTATTATTAAAATGTACATTAATGCAGCTTCATTACCTTAGCGGCTATCCACTAAGGTAAGGAATTATTGTTTATTGATATGTGTGTTTTGACAGTAGTGTAGATGTGTACGGGTCTGCGGAGCTGAACCGCATTGGTTTCAGGTCCGTGGACCCCCTACTTCAGGAGATACAGGCCCCATTACAAACTGTTTTTAAACACTGACAAGACTGTAACAATGGTGTTTGTGACCAAGGCTAAATTTTTAAAGCTTCCAGTGACTGAGCTCCTGATTAGAACCAACGCTAACACAACCCTAACCCCTGTCACTAGTTTTAAATACCTGGGCTTATGGTTTGACTGCCACTTAACATTCGGGATGCACATTGATACCCTGACAACCAAGACCTATGCCAAACTAGGGGTACTTTACAGGAACAAATCCTCCCTAAGTCTCCTGGTCAGAAAGCGTATCGCACAGCAGATGCTAATGCCAATTATTGACTATGGAGACATAGTATATGGCTCAGCACCTCAAACCCACCTTTGCAAACTTGACACCCTCTACAATTCAATTTGTCGTTTTGTTCTCCAATGCAACTACAACACACATCACTGCAATATGCTCAAAGAACTAGATTGGTCATCACTAGAGTCTAGGCGCAAAGTTCACCTTTCCTGTCTTACCTTTAAATTCTTCATGGGCAAGCTACCCAGCTATCTGAACAAGCTCCTCACCCCTTCCACTTGTAGCACTTATCACCTGAGATCAGACTCCAAAAGACTGTTCATGGTCCCAAGGCTCAACAAAGTATCCGGACGTTCTTCCTTCTCCTACCGCACCCCAAAACTGGAACAACCTACCAGAGGCTCTCACATCCACCACCAGTTTAAGTTCTTTCAAATCTAAGGCTGTCTCACATTTTAACCTGGTCTGTAACTGTTTCATACACCCATAATATATATTTTCTTTAACTATGCACGCAATGTCTTGTACAGTATATAATGTATACCCTGTTCATTTATGTAACTGTATTTGTAGCCATGTATTATTTGTTTTACTCTGTGCCCAGGACATACTTGAAAACGAGAGGTAAATCTCAATGTATTACTTCCTGGTAAAATATGTTATAAATAAATAATTATGGGGTGCCGGTATCCCCTGCAGAATGTAAATGTCCCGGTCACGTGACGCGGAAGCTTGAAAGTGCAGGGGATACCGGCACCCCATAACGGGGCCTGTATCTCCTGAAGTAGGGGGTCCCCGGACCTGAAACCAATGCGGTTCAGCTCCGGAGACCCCCTGCTCATGTACACTATTAATAAAATGATTTTATTTTGTGTACGATCTCCATGCAAATGTTACATGCAGCTTTTTTTTCTATCAGCTACCGTACATAAAGTTTAAGAACGCTAGCAGGGGGAAAAAACCAACATATATGATGTGGCTGTTTTGAGCACGTACGATAAAAAATGGGCTCAAGGCCTTAGTGAATCGCGTCTCCGGCTTCACTTTTTATCGGACGTGCTTTTTTTTTCCAGCCGGATGCATAAGCACGGATCTTAGTGCATAGCCCCCATTGTTTCTAGTTGGAAATGAACATTTCCCATAGAAATGTGGATTGTGAGAACAGTTAAAATCCATGTATGTGATATTTCAGCTTTGTTTAAGGCAACTTTCTAAACTATTACACATTGCAAAATAACGATACTGCTTTCCCAACAAATACATTTTGGATTCAATCTGTATCTAACATTTTGGTGTATTAGTATATTGAAATATCCCAATAAAAAAAAAAAATTTGGGTTCTTTCTTTGTAAAATACATGGGGGTTATGTACCAAAGTCTTCCATTTGCATTTTTGTTTTTTTTAGTAAGAATTTAAACGTTTTTTTTAATATATTGTATCTCACAATAAATTGCTTTGACTAATTTAAGATGGAGCCTTTCTTGATACATACATTTTTGATATATAGGTTCAATAGACTATGAGCAAATGTAATTGGCCCTTTATACCTCTTATATACAGTATATATAATTCAAATTATTTTTAACAATATACTTTTGTTCAAATGTTAAAACCTTTTAAAATTCAAATAATTAAAAAAAAAATAATAATAATAATAATAATAATAAAATATGTATGTGTATATATATATATATATATATATATATATATATATATATATATATATATATATATATATATATATATTTCAAATGAAATGTAATTATACCAATATCCCTTTGGAATATAGATAAAATGTATTTTAACTATTATTCCAGTTTCCTATGTTAATTATTTGAGATAATTCCCCAATTGTGATCTACTGTCCAATCGACTGTATGTGTTTATTAAATACGTTGGATTCAGTGATTATGAATATAGGATCACAGGTAAAAAACGCACAAATTTTAATTAAGTACATTAACTTGGTCTTCCCAGTACTAATCTCTCCTTCTCTCATTATAGTTTATCATTACTGTAATCATTATCGAAGTGGCACAATAATGTCTATTTATATGACTTTAAATAGAATATTTGTTGGTTAGGAGGATTTGTATGTTAGCTTTTTTTTACAAATTGCAACACATTTGTTTAGAGTTTATAATAAATAAAAAATGTTGATGTTTTGTATAAATTGTTACTTTTTAATATATAAAGATTGTGATAGTTTGTTCAAATTCACTATATGAACATATAGTCCCAATTCTATCAGGACAATCAGTCAGTCCAAGAAAACCTTAAGAAAATGTTCTCTTTTTTTTATTGTAGCCCAAGCATTTAACAAGCTGATTGGCGATCCATAATTGTTATGGGTATAAATGAGGGAGAACTATGACACATTGATAGAAACCCTGAAGAAGCCAAACCACTAGGCAAAATGCATTGGGAACTGACTCTAGCAGGACACCGACCTTACAGCAGCACCAGTAGCCATTCTGAGACTCCATGATGGCAATGTGGAAGCAGAAGTAAATGGTGAAGCAACATGCACACCGCTTTGGAGCACTTACCAGGACATGTCTGGAGTGAGTGAGAGTGTGCCCTTTAATACTCACTGCTTGTTTTTATTTGGAAAAGTGTCAGTGCATTCCCTTTCCCCCCTGTGCAATGCCTGTCAAGTTGCAGTGAATAGTATATGCTACTGTACATATATGTCCTTTGTTGTTTTCCAAATGGGAGTGGTACAACAGGAAGAGGACACATGCACATGCAAATGCAGACCTTTAAATTGAACACGGAAGAACTATCTGTGAGAGTAATTCAATTGAGCACAATAACCTTGATTTAATACTTTTTCATCACCTACTTATTCAAATTATTTTTGGGTGTTTGGTATATTATTAATCATACCTCTGACTAGTTTGCGCTCTGACTAGTTTGCGCTGATACTGTTTATGGTGCATCTTCAAATGGTTCTGGAAACCATATGCATTAGTTGCATTTAGCCTTGGAGGTCATCATTTGTGGTTTTATGGTCACCAGCTGTGGTAACACAGACACTTTTTCATTCATTTTGCGCTTTTTGTTGTTTGTTCAAAATCAGGACAAAATATTTTCATAAGATTTATAAAAAAAAAAAAAAATACAATTGAAATCAATGCAATTATTAATAGATATTATTATTATTATTATTATTATTTTATAAATCTGGTGCAGTTTTTTGTACCATTTTTGCTCCAGTTAATTCATTATTCCCAAAATGTATACAGTATGTAACTGTGTCTTTAAAAGTAATACTAACATAAAAAGGAGCGGGTGCGGGGGTGGGGGGGGGTGAAACACAATCTAAATTACAAGCAAGGGAGGACACCAGTCTCTATCAAAAAAGTATTTGTATTTCAGTGTACATAGACAGAAAAAGTGACAATTGCAATAGATTAAATAGATATGCTGTGTACAAAAATTGAGGGGAAAAAACACTCACCAAAAGAGACAGACGTTTCGGGCCATGGCCCTTTGTCAAGGGTCTTTTACGTTTAAAAGTAGTACTAACATACTGTTTGAGACACTATGGGCACCTCGTGTTTCTTGCTGTGCCACAGAGTCATTATGTAATTGCTGCATATTCAACAACACTGTATTAGTATGCCCTCTGCATTTACGATTTAATTGATGTCTATTGAATATACAACACATCATAGTTTAAGAAGTAACAGGTTCCTGGTATGCTGACCTGTGTTCCTGTGAATTGCCCAGAAAGATCATATATTTAAATACTAAATAGTACACAACATGGTATCAATAGAATTTATTTTATTTATTTATAAAATGTTTTACTAGGAAATAATACATTGAAAGTTACTTTTCGTTTTCAAGTATGTCCTGGGCACAGAGTTATGAAGACAAATACATGGTTACATTAAGTGAACAGGGTTGTACATTATGTATAAAGACATTACATGAGCAGTTTAACAGATTTTATCTTTTAGGTGTGTAACCCTTGTACCCCTGGAGTACGGTAACTACTGATGCTGCTGTCACCTGTGAGGCTAACAAGAGGCCTGAGCCTCCGCCACTGGGAGCCTGGGGTGTACTTACACTGGGTGCAGCGCCTCCACTGATGAGGGATCCCAACTTGGTGGGAGTGTTCCCTTATCAGAACCAACATACTGTATACAGTAACCACACGCAGTTGGATAAAACAGTATTTACTTAGCATAATAATAATAACCCTTGCGTAACGTTTCATACATAACAGCATGACATTCTCCTGCATGAATATCATCACATCATCCCACACATGTAAATGGTTGCACCACTTTAGTGTCAGTCTTTATATCACCCTAGTCCTTGGTGTACCAATGTGCCAGGGCACCTAACCTCTTAGTGTCCACCAGCTATAGATTGGAGTGTGTGTGTGAGGGACAGCGCTTCCCTGTGTTGGGGCCCGTTGGTGCACTTTAATATAATACTTTCCTGGTTATGGTCCTAACCAGGAGAATCCTTGATGAGTCTGCAATACCGCAACGTGATCCCATGTAGCACTGCACTGCTCTCTGCAGAAATGAAGACACACGCTGACTCCACAGGGAAGGGATTCCCAGCCGGATTATCCCTTTGCAAACAGTCTCTGTTATGCAATCAGAGTCTCTTCCTGCTACACGCTGTGCTGACAGTCAGGCACTGTCCTGCAACCTGTTTCTCACTAGGAGTACAGTGAAGGAGTCCCTGTCTTAAGGCAGTTCGCTACACAATACAGTTACGTCGATAGCTTCCAGACCGATGGGCGACTTTTTCTTGACCAATGGAATTTGGTTCTTGCAAGTGAAGGCGTGATCAAGAAAGTTACCACCAGACCCGGAATCGATAAAGGCATCCACTTCGATTTGAAGATCAGGACCCGCCAGAGTTACAGGGAGAAGTATCTTCTTTGGTAGTTCCTTAGGGAGAGAGGGGCAAGGAGAGATAGTACACAGTAAAAGCCCCTCTACCTTTACTGGGCGTTCCCATTTCCCGGTTTCAGGCGGCAGTGACGAAGTCGGTGTTCTGGAGAACCGCAATAATAGCAGAGACCTTCCTCGCGACGTCGTGCTTTCTCAGCAGCCCGAAGCTGTAGGCTACCGATTTGCATCGGTTCAGGGGCATCCAACGCAGGGAAGGCCGAAGGGGGTGACCTAGGAGAAACATGCAGGGATGGGAGAGAATGGGAACAGTGACGCTCATGACGTTGTTCTTGAATGCGCTGATCCATCCGGATACTGAGGGCAATGAGTTCCTCAAGGGAGGAGGGACGAGCATGGGATGCGAGGCCATCCTTAAGAGTTTTGGACAAACCGTGCCAGTATGCTGCTGCGAGAGCTTCGTCGTTCCACTGGGTCTCTGCAGCGATGGTGCGGAACTCCACCGTGTATCTTGCAGCCGACCTACGAGCCTGAGAGAGATGGAACAAGGAAGAAGCAGCAGTCTCCCTACGTGCTGGAGTGTCAAACACCTGTTGGAACTCACGCCGGAATTTGGGGCAATCTTGGGTTAATTCAGGTTTGTGTTCCCAGAGAGGAGAAGCCCAAGCAAGTGCGTCAACAGTGAGTAGGGCATAAATGTAGGCCACCTTTGTACGACCAGTATGGAAGAGGGACGGGGACATCTCGAATTGCACTTCGCACTGATTCAAGAATCCTCGGCAAGCGAGGGGGTCCCCATCATACCGGTTGGGAGGTGGTATATGTGGTCCCGGATGACGTCCTGATGAAGCACTGAATTGTGTGAAACGCGTTGCGGAGTTCACACAGTGCATGTTGGTGTCCAGACGTTTGGTTGTACCAGTCCCAATTTCTCACGAAGCTTTGAGCTGGCTCTATCTGCTCACCCGAGTGGGACGTGAATTACACAGGCGATCGGAGGGCAGCTCCATACGGGTCCTGCGACAGCCGCAACCCAGAAGTAAGAACTGAGCTCTGCCGTGCAAGTCAGCCCCAGCGCGCGGGACTGATCTGCGAGTACCAGATATTACTCCTGCACCTACCTATCCCTTTGGACCCAATATCCATGCACTGGCCGCTACTGGACATATTTATTTTGATATGTAAATTTTTACTTGTTACTATACTAACTGTGTAATACATATTTCTTAACCCTTGGTACGCTTCTGTGTTTTTTCCGTGGTTCCGGATGAGTTATAGCCACAGGAGCTGGGGGTGACGGGACTGTTGGAGATTCCCGGAGTGATAAATTGGAAATTTGTTGAGAAACAGTGGTAAGTTGGTTGCTTACAAATTGCAAATGTTGTATATCAAGGTAGATCCAAAGAAAGGATCAGAAAGGTTCCCTCATAAAAGAGCACTCATGGTGTGGAGTATAGTGCGCAGACTGCTATTGGTCTATCAAAATGATATATGTAGATAGGTCCAATTATCCCATCTAAACCACATAGGCCAGGAAGAAAAATAATAAAGTTTTATTCAAATATATAGATTAAAAACATACAAATCACATTCAAACATTAACATTAACCCCGTAATTCAAGTGGCTGGATCAGCTAATTCAATGGAGATTGATACAAATATCAATGTGCTGTCACTATAGGCGTCTAGTAATATAGACTAATGTCTTACAGTAGGGAAGAAGCTAGGAGGAATACTCTCTTTGAGCCGGTAGGATATATGACGTCCCACAGAGTAGCTAAGTGTGTATAAAGGATAGTCAATATAAATACTCAGTTAGGGACGCTCCAAAGCGGTGTATCAGATTAGCAGTTCGTCATGATCATTGACATATAGTATCATTTATCTAAATCTGACAAGCAT
Organism: Ascaphus truei; assembly: GCF_040206685.1. NCBI lineage: Eukaryota > Metazoa > Chordata > Amphibia > Anura > Ascaphidae > Ascaphus > Ascaphus truei. The sequence continues at coordinate 90,752,233 of NC_134487.1, read as the reverse complement.
GGCCCGCAGCCTTACAAAAAAGCTCTACAGAGAGTACATATGGCTGCCAGTGTATATGGGTGGCTGCTGGGTATAGTAGTTCTGTTGGAGATAATCAGATGCAGTGTATCAAAAGAACAGCTAGCAATAGTCATTGACATATAGGATAAATTATCCAAATCTGATATAGATAGCCCGCTGTCATCCCAATGGGTTCTATAAAGAATACACACGGCTGCCAGTGCCTGTAGGGAGCTATTAAATACAGTTGCTCCGTTACCGATAATACAGTGCTGTGTATCAAATAAACTGTTTCGCTGAAACAGGTATGCTGTCTGTAGCTAGCATAGGTAAACCACAGTGATACCAATGAATCAGCAGAGAATACAAGCCTGGCGGTGTTGTGTGCTGCTTCCTGCTTCTCCTACGTGTCGACGCTGCCACTTGTGATGACGTCACCTATGGCGTCATGCCATGACATGAAGAAATCGAAATTACTGGTATGCAACCAATAAGTAAATTTAATAAAAGCACAAAATGAATCAAAAACATACAGCGTCACATATATAGGACCTAAACACATAGGTATAATCACATATGAGGTGTGCGGGGGAGGAGTGTGTGATACAAGGGAGAGGGGCAGTGAGGTGGAACAGAAAAGGGTGGGGTTGGCGGGGGGGGGGGGCAAAACAGCAAAAAAAAGTGGGTCTAAAGGGGGAGTACGGGGGGGGGGCAACGTTTCGGGCATTAACCCTTCGTCAGGCCCATTCCCCTATGTCCCATGGGACAAAAGGGTACTTCCCTAGCCCCTTAACCCACAAGAACCTGTAATAGCACCAAATAAAAACAAAAAAGACCCTCCACTAATTCTGTGAGATATAATGAATAAATCAAAATGCGATATCCCTAAACCTCCTAACAATTAAATCCTCCACTAAACCTGGGTATGAAACCAATATAAGTAACAATGCAATGAGAGAAAAGCAAGAAGGCAAAATGTAATCAGCAAAACAACAGAGAGGATGCAGGTCTGGGTGTTCAAGGGATCAATAGAAGTAAATAGCACAATGCAAACCAAACAGTCCTCAGTAAGACAGTCCAAACGCGCCTGCTCCTAACTCCAGAGAGTGTCTGTAGATGGCTGTGCAGCCCCACAGGGGTATTTAAAGCCCTGATGACATCATCCAAAATGCGCGAAGTCTGAATGTGTGTAAGTACATACAGCTGATGATGTTAGTCCGGCTGCGTCATATCCGCTATCCTCCGTGGTGGTGTAAACAAAATAGCATCCCCATGGTGATCACGGAGTTATTGTGGTTAGTCTTCTATTTTACAATTCATAGGTAGCCCTCTGGTGATAGCACCACGGAGATATGCATAATACAAAGATCCATCCTTTGGACTAAACTGAGTATGCTGTGCAAAATTCCTGGAGTTCCACTACCTGCTGCTGTGCTCCAGCACATAAGAATACCAAGAGATGTTACTTTCTTCATTGTGCATGCGCGATGTCATCGCGCTGATTCGGAAGCCAGGCACTGTGCAATAACGTTTTATCATCATTGGGAAGCCTGGAAATTAATGGAATATTGCAATGATGTGTTGTGCTTCCCTCAGTGCTTTGTTCATTTTGGGCTGCCAGTGCCTGTGAATTTATCCTGATTCCTGAGTGCTCTCTGCTTCAGCCTCCCCAATCCAAACTGTTCCTGTAAGGTTAACATTCAAAATATTTATGGAAAGGCTTTCTTCAAGAGATTACCTTTGATAACCTAAAATATTAAAATAATAAAGTTAATAAATTTATGGAAACTGTGTCGGCGGGGTTATCCCCGGCGACGCGCATGTGTTTCTCTTTTTGGTCCCTCAATAGGAGAGACCGACCACAAGTCCCAGGCAGGTTTGCCTCCATCACAGGAGTCCGATCCATCCATACGATGGAACCAGCAGACCTGCCCACTGGGCACAGGAACAATCCTCGGGGGCTCCCGGGGCACGTTCCTGACTTTTGTTCACTCCTTTTTACATTTTCCCTTTTTTTTGTGTTGCTTTTTAACCCACGTTATATCCCTCTTGTAGCTTCCCTTGTTTTGTCTCCCTATCCTCCCTCTGTCCTCTTCCCTACCTCCCCATGGACAAGCGGAACCATATGGATGAGACTAACCGACAGACTAATGAGAAGAACATCGGATAGATTCACCAGAATGATGGCCAAAGGTGAGTATATGGGTCTTCACACTAGTTACTTCTTCCAATATAACACATGGCGTTAACCTTAATATCTCACAATGTAAAAGGCTTCAATAGTCCAATCAAAAGAAAATTAGCTTTCACGGACTATAAGAGAAAACAGGCGGACGTGTTATTCTTACAGGAGACACACTTCAATAAGAACAACCCACCCAAATTCCTAGACAAGGGCTTCTCCCAATTTTTCGCTTCATCAGCCTCAATCAAAAAAGAGGGGTAGCCATTTTGTTTAATAACAAAATCCCATTTGTCTCCCAGACAATTAAAAAAGATACCGAAGGCCGCTATATAATTTTAGTAGGAATGATTCACGAACAGCTTATCACATTCGCCTCCCTCTACGCACCCTGTATACAAGACGCAACTTTCTTTGATAAGTTTTTCAAAATATTAAACTCTGTAGCTAAAGGCTGCGTCATAGTAGCAGGAGATTGCAATATAACAATGCATTCAGATATAGATAGATCAAGAGGAGGAGTCTCTGACAATAAAAAAGCGCAATCCGCCCTTCACAGAGGCCTGAAGGACACCCAGTTAGTGGATATATGGAGAGAGCTCCATCCATCTACCAGAGATTACACTTTTTATTCCCACCCACATACCTCATACAGTAGAATCGACTACCTCTTTGTCTCGTGCCACCTGGTTCCTATGGTCACGCAAACAGAGATCCATGATATTTCATGGTCTGACCACGCACCAATAGAGCTAAGGTGCAATAATATCCGAGCCAATCGGCCAGGTGCAAACTGGAAACTTAATGAGTCTATTCTTAAGATACCCGAAAAATGTGATGCAATAGATCAAGAAATAGTTCAATTTTTCAAGATAAACACAGGCTCTGTGGAATCCCATACGATACTTTGGGAGGCTCATAAAGCAACCCTAAGGGGCATATTGATCAATATCACAGCTAAACGAAAACGAGAGATTCCAAAATTAATTTGCTCCAATCCAAACTACATTCTCTTATCTTAAACCACAAATCTAATCCTGATTCACAAACAACACACGATTTAAAAGATACAAAAATTGAACTGAACATGCTATTGACTTCCAGAGCAGATAACTCCCTGAGTTGGTCCAAGAGGAAATTTTACGAAAAAGCTAACAGGCCGGATACGATGCTAGCTCGAGCTTTAAAAGATAGGCAATCTAAGTTTAACATCCAAGCTATACGCTTAAAATCGGGCATACAAACAGCCAATCCCAAAAAGATAGTAGAAGAATTTGGTTCATTTTATAGTTCCCTATATGACGGTAAGAAAGTGGCACATAATAACAACACGAGCAGAGCTCTAAGAGATTTCTTGGCCAGCTCAAAGATAGGGAGATTGACAGAGCAAGACAAGGAGGTCCTGGGCGCCGACTTCACATTAGAAGAAGTGTCACAGGCCATCAAAGAACTTAAACCATCAAAGGCACCAGGTCCAGATGGTTTCTCGGGGCTATACTATAAGAAGTTCTCAAATTCACTTGCCCCACGGCTGCTCCACATGTTCAACGCTATATTAGCAGAAGCCCGATCCCCGAGGATATGCTGCGGGTGTCTATATCTCTAATACACAAACCTGGCAAGGATCCGCTGAATTGTAAAAGCTATAGGCCAATTTCCTTAATTAATACCGATATAAAAATATATGCTAAATTGTTGGCCAACAGATTAAGTCTAATCCTACCCAGACTAATACATCCAGATCAGGTCGGCTTTATCAAAGGAAGGCAGGCAGCGGATAACACCCAGCGATTTATTGATCTGCTAGAATTGGCAAATAAAAATAATGCTCAAACCATGTTATTAAGTCTGGACGCGGAAAAAGCTTTTGATAGGATTGACTGGCCATATCTAAAAGAGACGCTAGCAGCATTTGGCTTCGGGGATCGGGTGAGTGAAGCGATTATGTCACTATACTCAGGCCCATCTGCCAGGGTTATACATCAGGGCTTCCCCTCACTCCCATTTCAAATCCAAAGTGGCACACGACAGGGGTGCCCGCTATCTCCCCTCCTGTTTGCCCTATGTATTGAACCGCTGGCAGCACGCATTCGAGACAATCCGGATATCTCAGGGTTAAACGCATACGCTCAATCCCATAAAGCGGCCCTGTATGCAGACGATATCCTATTAATCATCTCAAAACCCCTCACCTCATTACCAAATCTATTTGACCTACTAGACAAATTCTCCAAAGTCTCTGGGTTCAAAATAAACCAATCCAAGTCTGAAGCTCTAAATATCAATCTCCCTAGACATACAGAGAAACTACTGAAACTAAATTTCAAATTCAATTGGCAAAAGAAGTCTATAAAATACCTAGGGATTCATATCACCAAAGATGCAAAAGCATCTACAATGCAAATTATCCCAACCTAATTCGGACGTTAAAACAAGACCTAATCAGATGGTCTTCCAAGAAGATTTCTTGGATAGGTAGGATACATAGCGTTAAAATGAATTTACTTCCCCGTATCCTATACCTCTTCCAGACACTACCAGTGCCACTGAAACTGAAGGATATACTCTCACTTCAGTCTGCAATATCTAACTTTGTCTGGAACTGGAAGAAACCGAGAGTAAATAAATGAAATATGAAAAGACCTACCTTAGCTGGTGGCTTAGCGGTACCCTGCCTGTTATCATATTATAAAGCGGCTCAATTAAGTCATATTATACAATGGCACTCAGACCCTACATTGAAGAGATGGGTGGAATTGGAAAGTGCTGCATGCTCCCCATTAGAGCTCAGCAGCCTGATTTGGTTACCTAAATTAGCGAGAAAACCCGCTACCCTGCCGCTCACCTCAATGATCAACTCTCTATCGGTTTGGGAAGCAACAAGAATCAAAAACTCTCTCACATCAAGATACTCTTTAATGTCCCCCATCTGGAACAACACGAGTTTTGCACCTGGCCTAATTGGTAACAGTAGTTCCATCTGGAGATTAAAAGGATATAGTAGACTCAAAGATATAGAAGGATACAATCTAAAAATCAAAACATTCGACCATATCAGACTAGAAAAAGATATTCCCCACACAAAATTTTATAAATACCTCCAGATTAGAGCATTCTATAACAAATCCGCCCCATACCCTCCCTTGACAAATTTCGAAAAGCTCTGCCGGGTAGAATCCGACACGAAGGGACTTATATCTACGATCTACGGAGAGGTAGTCGAATCTGCCACTTCTAAACAGCAAGCACCCTCATTCCAAAACCAATGGGAGTTAGACCTAGGGGAAACCCTAGAAGAAGAAGATTGGGACTCCATATTCTTAGCTACTGCTAAAAGTTCCATATGCACAACACTGAAGGAGAACGCATATAAAGTCCTTATGAGGTGGTACCTCACCCCACTCAAATTATCTAAGTTCATTCCAGGGTCCTCCCCATTGTGCCCCAAACAATGTGGAGGAACAGCTGACCTGTTACATATGCTGTGGTCATGCCCGCGGATCTCCCTAGTTTGGGAACAAATCAGGAATTGGATCCAGAGGATTTTCGACCTCTCTATTCCCCCAGACCCATGGTTGTTTCTCTTAAATAGACCCTTAAAAGACCTGTCAAAATCGCATAATAAACTTATTGCACATTTCGCAATAGCAACACGGTGTGAGATCGCAGCATTATGGAAACGCCCCGAAATTCCAATTATCCCAATGATTCGGAATCGTATTTGGTTTATCTGCCAGATGGAAAAGCTAACAAGTTTAGTTAATGATACTGGCGACAATTTCCTAAAAGTCTGGACTCCTTGGTTAGCACAGACAGACATTCCTGGGGTAGAACGTGACACAATCTGGCTATGATAGTTAGAAATGCGTTCTCCTACAGAGAGGTGAAGACCGCACCCACAACAAATACCACACACACCATGAGGATGCACATATATACCCTACATCAATGACGGTAACTATTTGTCAGCAGTAAAGACATCTCAACAGCTCACAGAAACCACTCCATCCATTCCCTCCGATCTCCCATTCCTACCCTACACCCCTTCCCTCTTTCCTCCCCCCCCCTTTTTTTTTTATTTTTTTATTATAATTTATTACTATTATTATTATCCCCCGACCCCTCACAATAAGAGCGACCATCTTCCGCACGGTTAAGTAGGGCTCGAAAAACCATGTGGGTCAGTTATGCATAAATTATTGTTTATTATATGCTAAGTTGTAAAATGTTTAATTGAACATCTCTCTTTATGTATAACAAGCATATATTCATCAATAAAATTCAAGTTATAAAAAAAAAAATAATAATAATAATCTTTGTAAGGAGTGTTGGGATTTTGATCATTGCTTTTTCTTTTAGTTATGGATCAATTAAAGACCAACAGAGTTATAAAAAAAAAAAGTCTAATTTCTAAACCAAAACAGGGACCTGTTGTATGCCCACTCGCCTGGCATAAATGCACAAGGCCACATTTAGAGGTGACATTCCAATTTTTAACAACAGTTTCCGTAAGCAAATCTTTGTGTGCGGTGTACCTCTGGAAGGACATTGTGGCATTCATGGTGCAGTGCAGGAGACTTAGTGCATCTTAAACAGAGATGTGTTCAGTATCAGCGTATACATACTGTACAGCATTATTATACAACATGATGTGTTCATTCTCAATGTATACTCAGCATCATTGTACAGCTCCCTCCTCTTTCTCTCAGAATGATCCCCTCACTCACCCTTCCCCTCTCAAACACAGTCTTTCACCCCTCCTCACACAGACACCTCTCTCCCTCACTCAGACACCTCTCACTCCCAATCGTAAAGACACTTCTCACACATCACCCAGCAGCCTCTCACCTGCCTTACCTCCTGCTTGTGCACCCAAGACTTCTCCGGCCACGTGGAGCCTCTCTATAAGTGGGAAACTGCGCTGGTGCCAGCTCTGCTTCTCCGCATTGTGTGCCGTGTTAGGAATTTTGGAGTGAATCTTTTCAGTGCTCGGCAGCTGTCAATAACCACCGAGCACTGATTAATTACCCCCCACATTTCAGGTCTCAGCGCGCCTGATGGGAGGAGATGGAAGTCATGGTAGGGGAGGAAGCTGCACATCTCAATCACCACAGAGGTTTGACGAACCGGTAAGCATTATAACAACCGGTTCTGGAGTACCAGTGCGAACTGGCTGAATATCACCCGTTCCCACAACATCATACATATCATTGCAGTGAGCCTGGAGGGAAATTAATGTACTGGGAGTACTGAAATGATTTTCTAATACTTCTAATTCCATAAATGTATATACTTATTAAAATACAAATCTTGATACCACTTATTTGATTATATGTAGTACAGATTTGTCATAGTGTTTAAATTGAACTTTACGTTAATTAATTCCCCTACTTATATTTGAAGATACTTGCATCTAAGACTGAATTAGACATGCATTATGATCAAAATGCCAATGGACGCCTATAGGAGAAAGAGACTTTTACATGACCTACAGCTTGAAGATATATCTGTGGTAGAACTCCATAATACTTTAATGCCATGCACTAACCGATGGATGCCAGTCTTATACAAAATAAATGAACCAGAATAAGCATATGATACCATGTAGAAAGCATACACAGCTTGCTGGTAAAAAATACCCTGAGTCTTACTCTATTAATTTAACAAGGCAGGTACAGCAATAGTTAAATAATAACATTAGCCTAGCTACCATTAGCATGTATTTTCTTTGTATTTTCAGCAAATCAAAAACACCACCCTATATACTTTCTAACACATATGAGAGCATTTTAGTAAATGATGTGCACATAACATAGAGTCAAGATAAGCTAAAGTGAATTTAGTCATTCACATATTAATCCACATGACATTTTACATCTTGCAGGCACCGATACATCAAGCTCCGTTAAAATAAAGTTAATTTTGCACCCAGTAAAACAAATTAATAATTGGTGTTATAACCACAATTTTAAGATGGGATTTATCAACATTGCGTTAATAGTTTACCGGGTGCGATATCAGGGACAAAATGATGAAATGGGAATTAACACGACCATTAAAAATGCGTTAATTACCGCATTGCAAGCACAGTAATACAATTGCTATCAGTGACCTCTCTAAGAGAAAACCTATGGCATTTGGGTAATGTACTTGTTAAATATATATTTAACAAGAGATGCTTTTGCCTCTGAATGAACTGTTGCACGCTCTGGAGTATTCACATTTTCAGATACATTTTGCTACAACAGATTTTTGTGTGTTAAGTGCATAGTTTTTTCTATTATAAAGACCTGAGAACCTGGCAGATTTATTAATATTACATCTTTTATTTGCATTTCTCGAGTGGTGAAGCTAATAAATATAATTGCCATTGAGTAAGGGGTTAATAATAACTAATTGGAGGTACCTTGCACAGGCAAAAAGGAGAATTGGCTAGAGTAGCCGTGTGTATTAACCCTGATTGCATATATATGTCAAGTGCCCACTTGTGTGCTGTTCGTGACATGTGGTACATGGGGACAGATTTAGGGGAGATATTGTCCATTTGAGGGACCTATGCGGAGGTGAAAAGAGGGGCAGCTTGCAAGCTGTATATTAAACCGTGTCCCGTATGTAGGTCACATGCTCACAGGTATGCCGTACGTAACAAAGGACTCTGAAACCACAGGTGCATTCAATCTGAGCCCCTCAGTCTACATTGGCGACGTCCTAAAGGTGGATGCCTGATGGGGTTCCCAAAGAGCTTCTTCCCTCTGCACCGAACCAGCATGCTAAGCGTTAATATCTGTGTTTGCTTACTGCTATGTTTCATCAACCCCACCCTCTGGAATGTTAATGCCCCTGGAGGACAAAGGACTGAAACCACAGCTGCATTCAATCTAAACCCCTCATTCTACATCTGTGTTGCCCCAAACGCAGATACCTGATGGTGTTCCCCAAGAGCTGCTCCCATCTGCACAGAACCAGCATGCTAAGTGTTAATATCTGCATTTGATTACTGCTGTGTTTCGTCAGCCCCACCCTCTAGAATGTTAATGCACCTGTAGGACAAAGGACTCTGAAACCACAACTGCGTTAAATTTGAACTCTTAAGTCTACATCTGCGTAGCCCCAAAGGCGGACAGTCTTTAGCGCAGCCAAAGGGTGTGAGCCATTTGGTGATGAAAAATTGCTTTATTTCAATCTGAAACTCAACAGCTCTTTTATCCTCTGTACCTAATTTTCCAACTCTAACTGTCCATGAAATGTCTGTGAATTGACTGTATAACCTTTGTTCATTTAATATAACTATGTATTGTTATCACAACTCTGTGCCCAAGACATACTTCAATACATTTAGAGGTAACTCTTAATGTATTACTTCCTTGTAAAACATTTGATAAATAAATAAATAAGAAATAACATTAACCCATGTGATGCCTGTAGTTACCAAGGTATACCACAGGCACCAATGGGCTCAAAAAAAAACAGCACACAACTCTCATAATGAAGTATAGTTTGTAATAAGCATAATTGTGAATAAAGGGTAAGTATTGTACGTACATCAGAACAGTTCTTTAGCACATTTCATGTTACATAGACAAGGGTTACCACAACGCACATCGATATCCATAGACGCTTTGTTCTTTACAGGATGAGGTAAGTATAGCTGATCTTTTCTGGGTAGTCGTCACCATCCAGGGGACACGGTACTCGTATGGCAGCAAGCACCGGAACGTCTCCTCAATGTAAACAGCGGTACACAGACCACATCGATGAAGAATCACCATTCCGTACTTGGCTGAATGTTCATTATTTGGACTGTATTCTCTTTGTCGGACTACCGGTGCTTGCAGCTGTAATTGCGGCTCCCTGACACAGACAATATGGTCACTATTTCTTACGCTGCTTGGTGACGTCATTAGACGCTGCTGCCAACACTGACGAGAATAGGACTCTGACCCGGAACGGTGATACTTTATCTACGTGGTCTGTGTGCCGCTGTTTACATCGGATGGTGCTGACTTCCCAGCAAAGATCAGCTATACTTGAGAAAGACAAGAAGAAAAAGCATACAACTCATGGTGTAGTATTAAAAATTATATTGATGAGGATGACAAGGTTGAGTATCTTTTTATTTTTAAAGTATGAACCCATTGCTGTGCATAAAAGAAAAAGAAAAATGCGCACAAAGTGTACCATCAGTGAATTAATAAAAGTGAATCACATCTGTGTTGAAAAATAATTGGCTGGGGGGGGAGGGGGGGTGGAGGGGTAGATAGTGTAGTTCTATGTTTATATGATCCCTTTGTACCCTTTTGTGGTCAGTTAGTCTTGGAAATCCATGACTAGTTGACCTGTGGGCTACTAAGGGGTCAATATGTACTGTAATACATTTTAATTACTATTTTGTCATCTATTTCAGGTTGGTCTACTGTAGCTTACTGTATCTTGCCTAATTCTATAATGACCAATATAGTGGCCATTATATACATAGGAAAGATGAGGCTAACACCTGCCTGGAGCAGGTGATATAATATTTGCGGCATTTCTGGCTTTAATCCCGTTTTGATAAATAACAGAAAGTGATGAATGGCTGTTAATACCCAAAAAAGCGGTATGTGCCCCTTTTTTATTGGATCCAATATGTTTAACGGATCCGATAAAAATAAAGTGTGTGATTTTTGGCAGTGCAATGTTGATATATTGCACTATGAAAATAACATATTTTATGGGGTTGATAATACCGTCTTTTTGGTTACTGCGGTTTGATTTATCCGGGCCTTAGTGTTTTATTTACTTGCTAATAATTTAGAATGCAAACAAGTAGAAGTGGATTACATGTATATTATTTGTTCTATATTGCTAATTTTTACCTTTAGTGAGAGCAATTTCTCGAGCTGTCAGGCTCCAAGTCTGTGAATTGTAATCCAAAAGGTACAATAGTTCCAATGAAAAATATTGGCCTACATTTAATAAAGGTCATTAAATTGACAAATGTATTCAGTGTTATGAAAAAAAAAGAAATAACACAGGATTTTCAGATGTAACAGCATATTCAATAACAATAATATATGCATGATAACTATAATTATTTGCAAATAGTGTTTGGCGGAAGTCACTATCTCAATTTCTTCATTAACATCAAAAAAACATATGCAAGTACAATATATGGCTATCTCAGGGTAATGAAATACATATCATTACATTATCCTGTGCCAGAAATGTCTTTTAACCTTTTTGACACCTGCTGGTCTTTAAATGCTTAGAAAAAGACGGCTTTCGGGCGATAAAGGGTTAAAAAGACTACATAAAACCTCTGCTTCCCCTTACTACCTTACTAACCCATATGGAAACAAGGGGTTATCCCCTATATCCCTCCCTTGAGGGGTACAGGAGGATTACCAATCACCCCTGCGTATCTCCCCATCAGACCGCCCCACTACCCTTAAGCCATTTCAAGACAACTAGCACCCCTTCCCAGAAGGAAGTTACATCCCAATAAGCTAAAGTTGGCTTAAAGGGCTGTATTGCATGGAATAAATTTAAATACTTATAAATTACATAAAAGATAACGAAACCACAGATAATAAATGTCACGGAAGATCAGATGATTTACACAGGGATCGCAAGAACCAAACAGAATGAACGGTTAAATAAACTAAGGTTTATTCTAGATGGAACAATCAGGAACAGCACAGGCAGAAACATATTCAAAACGCACCCAAAATAACTGGGTTACAGAGGACTCCTAACTTGCTAGGTGCTGTTGCTGCAAAAGCTAGCTTACCCAGGATGTCTTCTGTGATTCAGCCCATCTCTGCAGATTCCGTATCTCAGGATGACTGCCTGTCCATATTTGCAGCTAGTCTCTAGACACCTAGACTAACCACAGACATCTGTGGAACTGTTGATCGGCTACACATATCTAGTTGTTTGCTGCTCCCATTGGATATCATGGAGGAAGAAGGGCTTATCCAATCAGGCCCGTCTCTCTAAATACCCAACCAATCGGTAGCGAGGTGGGCGGAATCAGGCCAATTCCAGGTGGGGGTGTGGCTACCCATAACGGTTGCAAAGGAGGGACGTCATCATGGAAAGGTAGTTTAAACTGGCCAATGAGAAGCACACCTATGAAGACACTATTCGGACGGTTCTCTCCACTTCAGGGTTACACGCTTTAGTCTGGGTTGGCACCAGCATGTCGGGATAGACAATCTCCTCTTTGCTTTGGTGTTGAATATCAGCAAGCGCCATTTGCACCTCAGCCTCATAAAACCGTGTACTTTGCACCCAGGCAACAAAGGTCTATCCAAACAAGCCAGAAATATGGAGCAATATGCCCTTAAAAGCGCTCCCCATCCCAGGCAAGGATAACTGGATGGGGACCCAGGGATCATAGCTCCAATCATGAATAAGTTCGGTGATTACCTCTACCCATCCATAAGTACTAGGATAAAGTTGTACTAATGCTTTCGTGAGTTTTAAGCACAATACATAGAAATACAGGGGCAATAAACGGGGGCCCACCATTAACCCTAGGGTAACCCTGATGAGAATTGGCAGCAGGACATGGCTTCACCTTTAATTTTGGAATTTGCTGTCCATTTCATCACAATAAGTATCAACTAGACGTCAACCCCTTCAGTGGCAGTGAGGCAACCAAAGACTGGTGTTAAATATTAAAAAGGACATCTTATCCCATCTAGGTGGGAGACTTCACTGTCTTTGACGGTAGCTCAATATTGCCAGGTGTCAAAGTTTAGTGAATAGCATGCTAATAAGCACTTCAGGTTAGTTACACATTTTTATGCTCATTTGCATGCACCACGTTTAAAATATCTCCACCATATTCCCATGGTAAAGAGTGCTTTATGGCAGGGGTGAGCAAAGTTTCCCCCCGCGCCCCCTGCCTGCTCGCCCCCCCCCTCCCCCCGCTCGGTTCTGGCATTACCATGGCGACGCGTCACCAAAAACAAGGTAGGAGAACGTTACAAAGGCCTTGCGCTGTCCCCCGGCATTTAATTTAAATGCCTTGGGGGAGAACGTGGGACCTCTGTAACCACCGCGCCCCCCCCTGGAAAATCCCCCAAGTTTGCGCACCCCTGCTTTGGTGCCTTCTTCAGCTGGTGTTTGGAATATACAATAGTTGGAACTATCTGTCCATAGTACCCTCCAGGTAAGTACACATAGTAATGTAACCCCTGGTAAGATGTATATGGCTGACACACATACAGTGCCCCCTGCCTGCAATAGGAGACTACAACTCCCAGCATGCTGTGCTGCATCAGGGAGTCACTTCCATCCAAGCCGCGATCTGCACAACTTTGCGGATGCTGGCTAAAGGGAGCCTTGCAGGTCGATTGTGAGCACTGAAGCACAGCAAAGAGACATCTACATAGCATCAAGAGACAGGTGGCTCAAAAGAGGGAATCCTCACCGGAAGTCAAGTAAAGGGGTATCGAAGCATTTGTGAAGTACAGGCCTGCCACCCTAATACAGTAAATAAGAACTCCAATGTTGTGCTGGCACCATTACACAGGCCTCTATACCCAGAATTGGGTGGCCACTGCAAAATACACTGACACTCACCTTAGCGCAGCGCTTAGTGGGGAGTGTTATGTTCATATATACTGTGCATGCATTGAATGATCCTTCTGTCCAGGATCATATGGTACATGAGTATCTATTTTGGATGTATTTAAAAATACTGTTATATTATAAACATTAATGTAGTCTGCCTCACTTTGCCCCATACTTGGCCGTAGGTAAAACAATGTATAGGGAAGGAGGATTCAGGCCGCCGCCAGAGGGGTTACAGTAATATAGTATCACCTTCGATCTGACTCAAAATGACTGTTCACGGTCCCGAGGTTCAACAAGGAATCCGGTCACTCCTCCTTCTCTTACCATTCACCTTATGACTGGATGTCAAGTGGAGATCAATGGCAGGAGTGGATCCCAATAGTTGGAACGGCAGTCTGTATGTAGAAGCATAGTCAGGGTAACAGGCAGGGGTCCAGGGCAGGTGGCAACATATCGTAGTCTGGTCATGGGCAGACGTCAGAGGCAAGCGGCAATGTATCATAGTCAGGTTGTGGGCAGAGTTCAGCAGCAAAGAGGCAGGAAGAGGATGGAACACAGGGATAGGACTGGGGCACAGAAGCAGGAAAAGGGAAAGGGAGCAGGATTTAGACAAGGGAACAGGACTAGACAAGGGAATCAAGACTGGACAATAGGAACAGAAAACGCAGGATCCAAGCAGATGCTAGAGGAACAGGCATCTGATTGCAGGAACAGAAAGTTTATTAAAGCAGCCAGACAGGATCAAATTACAGAGTGAGAGGAACTACAGAGGGGGATCTTAGCAAGGACAGGATTCAGCAGCACTCGCAGTGGTTGTGCATGGGTACTGTAGACCAGGACGTCAAGAAGAACCTGACACCGGAACAACCTACTGTACCAGAGACTCTCAAAACCGCCTCTGTGGACGGATGTTCACAGAGGTACGCAATTAGGAGGCTTTATAACGTGAAATTATAATAGGCTTTATTGTGCCTGTTCCTTTTCATCAGGAAAATTATCCAAACACAGGGGGGGGGAACAAAGCTTCCATTCACTTGGGAGTAATTCTAGTGAAAACACTATGCAACCAATTCACATCTCCCTAGTCAAGCATTTCTCCCCAGCCCCAAACATAGCATGAAAATAAGCAGATACAGTATAAGCAGTCTCTTAATAATGAAAGTCTTATCTGTTTATCAGCTGTAGAGTAAGCTTCTCTGCTCTCCTGGAACAGCACTGAGCGTGCACAGAAAATCAGCATCCAGGTTTAGAAGTCTTATTTGGGCCTTGTGTCTTGAAAGCAGCTCTGCTAACTTTGGCAGAGCTCAAAACAAGTGTGTCTCCAAGTTCAGCTCAGGTGTCAGCTAAAGAGTTCTCACTTCCTGTTTGAACAGACAGGCTTTTGTAAGCCATCTCAATCAGGCAGGTGGTGTTTAGTAATTAACTACCAGAAGTTAACCACCACACTGCTAGATTAAAGGCACATTACTGAACAGGGATAAGTCCCCTGTTACAGCCTCCAGTATAAGTAGTTTAAAGACTTCAGCTGTCTCTCATTTTTATCTTGTCTGTAACTGTTACATTCACCCATAATCATATTACTTTCCATGAAATGTCTGTAAATTGAATGTATAACCTTTGTTAATTTAATGTAACCATGTACTGTCACCATATCTCTGTGCCCAGGACATACATGAAAACGAGAGTAACTCTCAATGTGTTACTTCCTGGTAAAACATTTTATAAATAAAAAATAAATAAAAATTGATGGCTTCAGCACCTTTTTACAACAAGTCAAATAAGTTGATAAATAAAATTGGCATTAAACCCTGATAAGACTATTTTTTCAATTGTTCAACCTTTAGTTCATCAAGGCCACTGCGGTTTATAGGAATTGGAATTCGTTGATGTTTGTGGATCAGATGAGTGAATCTCACTCCAAGTTTGGTATGTGAACATCCAAACATAAAACTGATTTAAAAACAGTTTGGATTGAGATTATTTTATCGGTACCCTGTAAACAAAGCACTGTTAACGTTTTACTTTGATTCTAAGGATATTGCACATTTAAAATGATATTGTGAGGAAAATATTTCCTGCTGAACCATTTGTTATATTATGAAATGATAATAGGAATCCAGAGATAAGAAAAGAAGGCAGAGAATAAGAAGCCTATGACCTTGAAATATAGATTTTTCTTTCATGCATTCAATGCACATTGCCTTAGCTCTAACATAGCAATTCACAAAACATAGATGCCTATTTCTTTCATTTAATAACATTATTAAAAAAAAGGTAGGCCTCAAGGTCATCCCTAATATACTATATTTTATAGGACTGATACTTACTTCATGAATACAAAGCTCGTCGTATTTAAACCTACTTGTACCTCACGTCATTTTATGAACCCCTTCCATATAAATCCCAGCAAGAGAAATCTTTAGAGTACCGTAGATTCAAATGTATTATCAGAAGAGTTCAAATATAACAATATAAATGGCAAATCATTGTGACAGCCTTAAGTGTATTGGATATAATTTTTTATCCTAGATAAATTCTGTACTCAATGCCTTTACCTGTCTAGATGATTGATTACGCAATATGTTCAGACATTGGCATGATCATTCAGAGAAGCCATGAAGGAGAAAAGGTCTCAAGACAGGGAGTATCACAGCATTACTAGAATATTCCACTTTCAATGGCAACATACTTGTGCAAGTGCATTTGCTTTGCTTGTACAGGTCTATGCAACAGAATCTCACCTACAGTATAACACGTGCACTCCCCTATTAAACACATTTACTATCGTTGAAAAACGGTGCTATGTCAGTCTCAGCTCCAGGGCACAGCAGCGGCAGTGCCATAACATTATTCACATTCACTTCTTTATTTCCATTAAAAAAAATGTGCAAATACATCTATTAAAAAAACAAAACAAAAAAACAATACCTCTCTTTAGGTTCTCACAGCTTTAATTTACAACAGACCCTTTAAAAAATTTGGTCCAAATAGCTTTCATACTTTTTTTGCATTGAATCACAGTGCCACTACTATTTTGACACTGCCATTATTTAAAATCTGCACAGACCACAGGAAAACCGTATCTCTATATAGAGAGTTGTTTAAGAGTTATTCATTACAGCATGCTGTGAGTCAGCTTCACTGTGCTGGAGAAGATGTTAATCCCATTCATTTCATAGATTTGATGTATTCTCCACCACAGTAAAACATCTTTACAGCATAATGAATAAGGAGGGGCTTTAGGCCTAAAGTTACTAATCTCTATTAAATCTGTCACAAAATTGTGAATTATGCTAAAAATAAAATGCTGGATATTTTTTTCAATTTAACACCATATTTACAATGAATTGTATATGCACGATAACTGCACATTAGTGATCTCATTAGCATATGGCTTTTGGTGTTAATTCAGAAGTACTGTAATAGACACTATCGCAATTACCTGAATAATTCCCCAAACCCTCATACAAATGCAATACCCTTCTACCATAGGGCATTATAATAGCAATCATTACATTATCTTATGGAAGACAATTATTTTAACCCATTTGATACCTGATGGGTTTCCAATGAATAACAAAGGGGCTAAAACACTACCTAAACACCATACCACTACACTAACTTGACAATACGTTTCTAGATCCTATGGATAACAAGGGGTTAACCCCTACCTCATTCCCCCAGGGAACTTAACAACCTTTCCCGGGGACCCCCACCCATCACTCACCAATGCTAAACCCAGCCCAACACACTAAACAACCCCCCTGCATCTATCTATATGAATGCCTTACGGCCCTACTACCAAAGGTTGCAAATAGGGCTATAGGTCAATATACAAACATAAATTAATTATACCAATAAAAACATTATTAAAACATACATTTCAATATTTATAAAAGTGGTCAATAATCCATTGAGTGTCAGTGAGTCTTCTTAGGCCCTCTCAAGAAGAGCCTAGGTGGTCATCCAAAGTGAGGTTCTTCATGATATTCAGGGTCAATGACCCACTGGAACTACAGATATAGCATGGTGCCATAATTTGGAGTGGCTGGTGCTTCACAGCTATCGGCTATTGCTCTTGTGGCTCAGAGGACTTTAAGTTTCCCAGGAGAATTAACTCAGCGTTGGTACCCTGCTTTTGGATGGAATCCTCACAGCGTTAATCGTACTGTACCTGGCAAGCCACCATTCTAAGAGCTGCATGCAATAGATAAGTATTAGAAGTAGAGGAAGCACATCTTGGATAGAGTTCAAAAAAACTTCTGTTGTATTAATACATTAGAGCAGGCATAAAAACAGTGACGTTTCTGGACAATCCTGTCCTTTTTTCTGTAAGGGCCGGCCGCTCGCAGCCTTTACCTCCCGTCACTCTCCACTCCAGGGATCCATGCGCACCTGCTCCTCCCGTCGGAGGCATGCGCAGACTCAGGGCGCATGCCGCCACTGCTCCCAAACCGACGAGGGTGCGAACACGCATGCGCTGTCGCAACGGACTCCCGCAAGTACCAGCAAGACAACTGGTTAGCACAGGTTCCGCTGTGTGCCTCCGTCGAGGTCGCACATCGCGGGCGCGCGCGCGCACCAATACCACGGATCCCGGCAATCACAATGCTGCCTGTACACCTGCCCAGCACCCTGCATCCTCCTACCGGCGTTCGACTTAACTCTGACCTCACTCCTGGGTAAGCTTTCCCATTGGCTCCTTCTAGTATATAGCTTCAATCAGCCCTGGGCTGATTGCTGAGTATATTTTGTGTTTGCCGTGCTTGCTACAAGCTGCCTTGCTTTGTCCTCTTGTTTTTTAATCTTGACCCCCATCCTTGTACCGGACTCCTGACCTCTGGCATCCTTGGACCTCGGCTTCGGAATTCGACTACTCTGCTCTCTCCTCGACCTCGGCTCCGGAATTCGACTACTCTCCGCTCTCCAATCCTACTACGGCAAGTACCTACTACGATCCTACACTCTCCTGCCCTGACCCGTCTAACCCACGATTACGAGCTGCGCAACCCGGACCTAGGTCGGTGTTTTCACATCCCCACCTCAGCCCCGCAGTCCGGCCCTGGTTTCAGACCATGAAGGTGTATGGTCTGAAGGAAGGACAGGATTGTCCATAAACGTCACTGTATGTATAACTGCTCTAATGTATTAATACAACAGAAGTCTAATACTTATCTATACTATACATGGATCCAGCTTTTATATGCCGGGGTCAACAGAGGGTGAGCACCAAGGAGGAAAATATTGTAAATTTATTCCTTATAAGCAGTAGTGTGCCACTCTCACATACCTACTTCCAAAGTGCTGCATGGAAAATTGGAAAAATATACTAAAGTGAAGAGAAGAGGGGTATGATCCTGTTACAATCCAAAGATCATGAGGTTAAATAATGCAAACAAAAAACATATGACTTAACACACCAAAACTACTAAAAATGAATACATTACGTGAACAACCAATGGACAATGACAAATGTACAAGAGCACACAAATAAAGAAATGGGAGGGAACAGAAAATGACAAAACTATTATATATACTATTATACAACTATAGCTGGTGCCCTGAATAGCAGGCATTGTGGGTTCTAATCCTTTTTAGGTCGGACACTAATATCTCATTCATCATAAGGATACTTACAGTACATGGATTGATTTTTAGGATGTACTGTATTTTAGAATGTGTGACTCATATAAATATACTTTTGCTATACAAAGCATATCTCCCAGGCTAACTCAGGTATGTCCCTTTTTAAACAAAGGCATCTCTCCCTAATTTATTTGGAGGGATGTTTAAGGGGACATATACTGTACACCACGGTAAAATGATGGCTAACTCGCGTGAAAATTACAGACATCTCACTGCATGGATTAGGCAAGCGTCGACGACCGGCAGTTGCAGCTGTATACAACTGGAGATACTATTAAATTAGGAAGTCGTCCTCCTCACATTGTGAGTTCCTCAGGAGAGAGCACCATTAAGGGGTGGGAAGATTATTTATAACAAAGCGTTGCCATGGTGACAGGTTATACAAACAATTAAAATAATGATTGCTCAATGTCTAGCCTCTGTCAAAGAGGGCAATACACATAAATATATATATATATATATATATATATATATATATATATATATATATATATAGATTAAAAACATTTACATCAATAGATGCATTGTGAAAAGCTATCTCATGTAATCAGTGCATTACAATTTAATGAAGTAGGATTAAATATCTACAGTATGTATTAAATCTATAAAAATGTATATCTATTGCAGTAATTATTCAAAATTAACTAATATAAACACATTTTATCATATGCAATGGAATATCATACAGTACGTTTAGAAAACAATATCCTATATAAAAAAAATCATAATAAAAACTATATGTAATTGTGTCTGTGTGATTTGAGTAGAGACATTTAAAAATGCGTCTATAACACCGGCAATGATGTCATGGACCACAGGAATATACAAATAACAATATATTATGATTTATGATTTTAAAACTAATGTCCTTAATGTAATAAAGAATCCACATACAATATTTTACTTAAAATGTGTTTTATAAATATATAATGAAAATGTATAATAATGTTAAAAATAAGTAATACAATTGGCTGTAATAAATGCTGATATTAAAAAAAGTAAAAAACACCCATACAGTAGCTACAAATTTCTTAAACAACTTCTGAAAAACAATTTCTAGCATATACTGCACCGACACACTTTATTCGAGCAAATACCCGGTATGTACCTGGCAGATACCTGGAATGCGCCGCTCCTCACCTCTGTCAAGCCCCGTTGCATTTGCCTTCCCAGCCTGGGTTCATGCCTGGCTGATGGGCGGCTGATCTGTTAAATGATGATGATTAGGATTTAATAGGCTGCAATGCTTCGCGTGTCTACCAGATGGCATAAATTCATGAATTGTAATGCAGTGTATATATATATACTGTGCAGTATTGCAGCCAGCGGGAATAAAATGCTTCAATCCCTGCCTGAAAAATAACTCAATGTACTCGGGCAGAAAACAGTCACAAACCTCAATACACCCGGGTATACCCGAATTCGTGGGACTAGCCAAGCTCGAATAAAGTGTGTCGCCAGTGTATGAGCAATTAATAAAAATAAGCAATGTCAGTGGGTGACTCAATATTTTAACAGTAGAATAGTGTTGGACAAATCAAATATACCAAGAAAGAGAGGGTTCAACTACAGTACGGGTATTCAAACACTCATTGAGACCATATGGTATCAAGGTGTTGGATTTGAATATCCAGTACATTCCTGCCTACAGAGAGACTTAAACCTGTCTCTCCCCAGTAAAAATGGAGGGGCATTTTCAAGTCCCATCATTTTCAGACCATAGGGATTATTATAAAGAATATGGAAAAATGTCTAGGCACTCCATGTGCACTCTATGTGTGCCCTTTAAAATGCTTCTATGTTCAAGGAATCTGATGTTTAATGGACGTGTGGTTCATCCAACGTATTGGAGTCCACACTTACCCTCAATCATATATACATCACATGGTGTCCTGCAATCTATTCTATTTTTCACTTGATATTTATATAAATATACATAGGTGAGACAGGGCAGGGGCTAAACAAGAGAATGAACCTGCATCGCCACAGCATCACACGCGGTACAAGAGACAGTCCTGTTGGCGAACATTTCTCTGACTCTGGCCATAAGATGAACGATCTGAAGGTTGCCATACTCAAAGGTAATCTTAAAACCCCAAAAGAGAGACGGTTGCATGAATACAAATTTATGCAACTGTTCGGGACACTTAGCATTGGCCTAAACAGAGATCGAAATTTTATGAGTCATTACTGACAGTAGTGAACTCTCGTCCCATGAGCGCTAAAGGCCATGTCTGTACATACTGTGCTATATGTATGCACACACAGCTGTCTCTCACACATACTAATACTCCTTGTTTTTCCATCCCTATACACCAATAGGGACCACTAAGTATCCACACACACTTTTAGTTGTGCTACAAACTCTCACATTTCCACACCCACCCACACCATTTATATCCACTCCCACTCCACACACACCTTGTGTAAAGCACTGTATATACTGTGGGCTCTCCATTCATTTTTATTCACACTGATACACATACACACTCTTTCTTCACTTGCTTTCAGTAACCTTTTGACACCTCTAGCCATAAAACACATCCACACCGGGGGAAGGAGCAGCACAAATAACATTCCAAGAGACACTGTTTTTAAGTATACCTTTTGCTTCATTCATTGTAACATCGCCGGAAGAAGAGATCAGTGTATCTCGAAAGCTCGCACAAATAAAAGCATTTCGTTAGCCACAGAACGGTATCATCTATTTATTTTTTGATTATATACTGGTATATATATAAACACACACACACACACAATACATATATGGCTTACCATTACAAGCACATTACCAGCCTGGGAGAGGAAGGGCCACTATGTGAGCTCTGGAGCGCCACCTAATGGCTGGAATCAGCATTGAACTGTACACATTGAACTGCACACAGATCCTGCTACAGGTCCAAATATTTTAAATATCCAAAAGTAGTTTGTATGGCGCACAGCAATGAAGAACAGGTCTTGTGGCAATAAAAAAAATATTTATTAAAATACCGGTGGAGGGTGCAACACTCCTATGCATTCCGTGCTTCTAGGCACTTTATCAAGGAGTAACTCCTTGATAAAGTGCCTTGAAGCACGAAACATGTAGGAGTGTTGCACCCTCCACCGTTTTTTTAATGCAGCTTTAATAAATAAATTTTTTATTGCCACAAGACCCGTTCTCCGTTGCTGTGCGCCATACAAACTACATTTTGATATCTCAGGACTCTGGACGCGGCTGCGCGCCTGTGGATTCACAGGGGAATATAGTGAGTACTCTCATTTATTATGGACCATCCCAATGAGGAAGGGAAGATATCATAATATTGCTCCCCACCTTCAGGGAATTATTGAGCCAAATTCATGTGAAAATTGAGAACTGCACCAGTAGTGATTCAATACAATCCCCATGTGTTGTGACCTCTATAATTTGATAACTGTCATGGGACCAAGCACTTGAGCTCCTGCAAATACCTATACACACCCAATATTTTAAAATCTGACCTTCCCAGGGGGAAATTTCCCCCCTGCCTTCCAGGCCAGCCCACCCCTGATATCACTAGAGCCTCTGGCATGCCAGTATCCACGACATACCTAATACAGTACATCATAAGGGTACTGTAAATTTTAAAATAGACTGATGACTTCAGTTTAACACCATGTTGTTCTTGTAATATTGTACCGTTCTATATAATTGGTATACATACAGGTAAAGGTAGGTGTCTACCCTACCAAATTATTTGAATAGCAATTTTATTTTAGAATTGCACCAGTTATCCTTTATACCTGCCATTTTTACTTGGTTCCCTGCTTTAAAAGATTTTTAATGTCATAAAATTAAATAAAATGCCTAAATTGTTTTTACCTGATCTAATCTGCAGCATTAAGATAGTGACATCATAAACCCTTCAAAGGACTAGAAAAAGCTGTGATTCCAATGAATACAGATAATTGTGGATGCTATGGTGACTCACTGCTGTCCCTTTAGAAACCTTATCTCGATATTTGAGGTTGTTAAAAAGGAAAAGCTCCAATGGTCAGAGAATTAATCAGACAAAGCACTTAAAAGGTGAAGGTAATGTTGCATTGTGTAGCACAATTCAATATATTTGAACATTTACGAGACACATGATGAAAATGTTAAAAAGAGGAATGGTGTGAAATGGTAACTGTAACAAAAGTAGGATATTGTATTGCATGTGGCTACTAGGTCACTTAAAGAAACATTTCCAACAACCCTGTTATTTAATTTTTTTCCCATAGGATGGAAGCAGGGGTCTCTGGAGCTGAAACACCTTGATTTTAGTTTAAGGGAGACCCTGCTTCTCAAGATACTTACCTCCATAGGTGCTGCCACTACCTGTGCAGTTTATAGCTCCCGGTCATGTGGGCCAATAGGAAGACACAAGGGATAACATTGCGGCTAACTATTGGCCCGCATCACACTGAACTTTTAAACCACCATATTGTGAACCCAGCCATGGCTCCTACCGGTACCACCTACAGAGGTAATTATCTCGAGAAGCAGGGAGTCCACGGAGCTGAAATAAATCCAGTTCAAGCTCTGGAAACCCCCTGCTTCAATCCTAGATAAAAGAAAAAATAAACTAACATAGTATTGCCTGGAGTGCATCTTTAACATGGTGGGGAAAAGATGCAAACATGCATCAATGTTTTCCTGCTATTTTCAATTTGTACATTGCTTATATTATTATAATCCTCTATGAGACATGCCCAGATATTTTACAGCATACTTACTACTGCAGCAGAATTAATTATGAAGACAAATTCAAGTGAATGCAACAGCAGAGCAGAGGGTTTTGTTTTTTGGTGGTTGTAGTAAATTATCATGGGCAGTGCTCATTTGTTTATATGATTAAAATGAACTAAACATATTTTCTTAAGCCTGAAAGAGAAACATTTACACACACTGTAACAAAACAAACAGATTAGGTGTGTGATTCATGCGTTTGTTATTAAGGCAGCGGGAAACCCTGAAAATGTGAAACCGGAACTTTAACACAACTTCAATTTACAAATATGCTTGTTCAGATGATGGAGAGGGCTTGTTCATAACTCCATTTCACACATAACACACTGTAACACAACTGTGCACCTGCAACAATTGAATGGTCGCGGTGACCTATTTGTTGTACTTGGAAGATAATAAAACCTGTTGCACCATGTAATTAATAAACATTAAATGGTCACAGAGTGTAAATAACAAGAATTAGAAAGAGCAACACGTTCTGGAGATTCAGATGTTGTGGCAAGTTCAAGTGCAATGAAACTACAGCATCCGAATCTCGGGTGTGTTTCTAATTTTTATTTTGGTATATATTTTCTTATTTATTTACTTAACAAGTGGAGGTGAATGAGCACTCAATTGTGTGATATATTTAGTGTTTTCTTTTGTTATGGTATGCAAGGTAAAAATTAAATTAAACCTACAACAATATACTATAGGCTGCATATACTAAACACGCATTTGACCTAACTTCAAGTCCCAATGAACAGAAGACCCAGTTGGGTTTTCATCAGAGTCTCTTCTGAAAATCTGGACTAAAGAGGGGATCAGAAACTTTAAAACTTGCCAAACTCTGTTCAGTTCTCAGTTGTTCTCTATATTTGGAGACAGGTACAAATCTTATAATATAGCATCTGGAGTTTTCACATGTATAGCATTAGCTGATGCAGAAGTTCAATTTATGAAATACTCTGGCCAATGTTTAATAAGCACTACTTTTACATAAGACACTTTCCAGAGCCAGGAGACACCTTGCTGCCCATTGACTTGACTGGGTTTTAAAGAGTCTTCCTTATACAATATGGGCCTACATGTTTAAAGGTGTTAATATTTTAATGTTTACTGAAGTGCATGGCTCCAAAATATACACAATAACTAAACAAAAGGCAACTGTGTAAGTAAGTTATTTGTGGAATTTGGAAACAGATGAAACTTCTGCATCGGCTAAGATTGACCATGTTGACACACCATTTAGTGGATTATGCTTTAGTCACGATGTATCACCTCCCTGCTGGCTTTTGCCAAAACCTGTGTGCCACTCATTAATTACATTCAGCAAGTCACATATGAAGTTAAGGCAGAGGGATTATACTGCATAAAACACAAATTCATAAATGGGCATACTCAACTGAAAGGGCAAGTCTTTTTAAAATTGTTACTGACCAATGAAAGATTACCTTGGCATAGTGGGGAACCTTATGGTTAGGCTAAATTCTGAGATTTACACATTCCTCAATTTTGCAATTTTGGAGAATTAAGCATATATATGCATATATGTGTGTGTGTGTATGTGTATATATATGTAGGAGACTAGATGATTGTTTCCTGTGGTGTTTGAAATCTATGACTAGATTAATTATTCAACAGGTGTGTATTACCTAACACACCTCTGTTATTCATCCTATCAGACATCAGGAGTACCCATTTTGGGATTTCCTGGAGTCTTAACCAGTACTCTTTGACAAAGTTCCATACCAGTAATGAAACGCGTCAGAGTTGTTTTGTCATGTGTGCTTACACTTTTGCACATTAAACTCTTTGTTTTATCATTCATTTTGCTTGGGGTTTTTAATTACTACCGTTGAGCAGTGAACCGCCTTTGCTACCATTTTTCCTAATTATTTTCCTAATACCTTTTCTGTAAACATAGCTTCATTAGTAAGGCAATTAAGCCTACGAACAATGATTGATTAAATGCCGGGGAGAAAACATATTTATAGTTTTAAAAGTCTAGTAAGGTCACCAGATGGCAAAGCTTAAAACAACATTCAGTCCTTTCATCTCCTATCCTGCCAGTTTTCCACTGAAGTCTATGGGGAATAGAGATTCAAAATCAGGACTGTCCAAGCCTGTACACCATCATTTGGAACCATCTGGTCACTATTCTAAAAAGAACAAGCACTAAAAATGTGCTTGAAAAGAGGAGCTGGTGTCTATAGCTAAATAGGAATAGGAATAGTTACAGTGATTGTCATGCTTCTATCCACAGGAAGACGATTTCATGGTATTGGATGCACTTCTTGTGCTTTTCAGTTGCGTTATTCCTTTGGCAGACTGACTAGAGACAGGGATTAGACATGCAAAAATTGCTTCCAGGGATATAGGCTTCACAGATGCAGCGTGTGATGCAGTGTAAAATGTCTTGCTTTTTAGTTACTTTTAATCAAAATATATTTTAAGTATTTAGTGATATTGATTAAGACATGTGAAGCCTCACTCAGTTTTAAATACATTGCTGTTAGTATTATTATCATCAGCAATAATAAATGTCCCCCTTTATTTTCTATTTACGTTTTATTCTCAAAGCAGGTTTGACAACTGGCTTCAAATATAAAAACAGCATAATCAGTCAGTCAGAGTTTTTCTACACTTCCTCCCTGCTGTGAAAAACATTGCATTGTATAAACAGGAGTCGTGTTCTTTAACACACAATCTATATATTTCTCAGTCCTGCATCATGTCTGTGCTGCTGTAGTCAGACTTTGTAAACACTTTGTAAAATGAAATTAGAACAACAGTACAATAAGGATTTCTGGTTTACAGTGTTTATTTCTTTGGTTAAATTAATAATTACTGTTTTTCCTGTTTTCATTTTATTTGACAAAATCAGTGTTTATTAGTGTTAGCAATAAAACATATCTGAGATACATTTGAATTGAGTGTTTATCTGGGCACTTTTGTTTAGTCACCATACTTTCCTTTTCCTAGCTTTGTCTCCTACCAGTAAATGATCTGCTGCAACATGTGCAACTCAATAGGAAATTAGATATTCTGGTAGCCACAGGATGCGGTAGTACAGAGCACAGCGAACGACAGGACTCCACAGGACAGCAGTGATGAAGATTAAAAAGTTTCTTTATTAGCACATCATGGTGCAGACAGGTGCAGACAGGTATGGTGCAAGATCTCCTCCTCTTACGCGTTTCACGCCTGTGTTTACAACATCTCACCACCTCGCATACATTGCGACACGTCACTTCCGGGTTCTTGACTGAGCCCGCGTCACTTCCGGTTTCCGGTTATGGCGGCTGAAGGCTATTACAGGCAATCAGTGTGGTATAAGAGGGGGAACACAGCACATCTACACTCACTCTCTGACGAAGCGCCTAACACAGGCGTGAAACGCGTAAGAGGAGGAGATCTTGCACTCATACCTGTCTGCACCTGTTTGCACCATGATGTGCTAATAAAGAAAACTTTTTAATCTTCATCACTGCTGTCCTGTGGAGTCCTGTCGTTCGCTGAGCTCTGTACTACCGCATCCTGTGGCTACCAGAATATCTACTTTACCCAGCAGAAGCACGCATATTCAGAAGGAAAACGGGCATGGTTCACGTGAGTCTTTAGCATTATTGCATTACTGGGAGGTACTATACAGGTGACTTTAGGCGGTCTGAGACTGTGTCCTTATTGGGAGTGATGTGGTAGGGTTTATATATCTCTACTTACAACACTCACCAGGGCTATATATATACAGTCTCTTTTATACGCCCACCTGCATACCCCAGCACTCACTTGTATATAACCTACCGTTGATTAACGCTCTTCAATCAAGATTGTTTATATATTGCCATCAAACCTGGTCATTTGTAGCACTATACTAGAACATTGTTCTTTTACCCTACAATAGGAAATTATGCTTATTTTTTTTTTTTTTTAATGTATTTTTACTGGAAGTGGATGATCAATGGTTTTTTTTAAAATATAAAACTGGAATCTGTAAGTTTAATTAAACTATAACCTTTTATAGTTACTCAAACACTTAATGTATAAATAATAGCTGTATTGATGTTTTATTAATAAATCCCAAGGATAATGTATTATCTATGGGATTGACTACACCTTTATTTCTTTAAAATAAATAACTACCTTCTTACTACTTTAGGACTAGAAAGTTAATTACTTTAGTTCCTAATTATAGTATTCATGTGTGACTAGCCCATGGAAGACTTTACAATGTTTGCCATACAGTACTTACTCAACATTGCTATTCCATAAGACTCTCAGTAAGGTGTCTTCTTGCACCGGAAGTTGTTTTATGAAATACTAGCTGAGAGACCCGGCGTTGCCCGGGATGTAAATGCGTAATAGGTAGTATTATTTATAAATCGTGGAACAATAGGTGAGTATTTGTTGTAAAGGTTTGGGGGGGGGGAGAAAGGGGAGCGGGGGGGGGGAGAAAGGGGAGCGGGGGGGGAGAAAGGGGAGCGGGGGGGGAGAAAGGGGAGCGGGGGGGGAGAAAGGGGAGTGGGGGGGGGATAAAGGGGAGCGGGGGGGGAGAAAGGGGAGCGGGGGGGAGAAAGGGGAGCGGGGGGGGGAGAAAGGGGAGTGGGCGGGGGGAGAAAGGGGAGCGGGCGGGGGGAGAAAGGGGAGCGGGGGGGGGGGAAGTGGAGCGGGGGGGGGGAAAGTGGAGCGGGGGGGGGGGGAAGGGGAGCGGGGGGGGAAAGGGGAGCGGGGGGGGGGAGAAAGGGGAGCGGGCGGGGGGAGAAAGGGGAGCGGGCGGGGGGAGAGAAAGGGGAACGGGCGGGGGGAAAGGGGAGTGGGGGGGGGGAAAGGGGAGCGGGGGACAGGGGAAAGAGGAGCGGGGGATGGGGGAAAGGGGAGCGGGGGACAGGGGAAAGGGGAGCGGGGGACGGGGGAAAGGGGAGCGGGGGAAAGTGGAGTGGGGGGGGGGGGGGAAAGGGGAGTGGGGGGGGGGGTGGAGAGCAGTGGGCATATGTATTGTCATAATTTATGTATGGGCATTTCCCCCCCCCTCCTCCGTGCGTCCGTCCCCCTGCTTGTTCGGCTGGTGGCCCCCCCGTTCCCCGTGACTCCCCCCTCCCCCGTTCCCTGTGACTCGCGGCTCGCCCCCCCCCCCCCCGTTCCCCGACACTCGTGCTCCCCCCCCCCCCGGCGCCCGCTTGGTCCCCCGATGTGCCGTCCTGCCTGCCTGAGGCATGCAGGCGGCGGCAGGAAGCGCCTTGTGTGGGCCTGAGACTCGCGCTCCCCCCCCCGGCGCCCGCTCGATGTGGCGTCCGGCTGAGCGGCGGTAGGAAGCGCCCTGTGTGGGCCTGAGGCTGAGGCGGCATGCGCAGTGGGCCTGAGGCTGAGGCAGGACGCGCAGTGGGCCTGAGGCTGAGGCGGGACGCGCAGTGGGCCTGAGGCGGGACGCGCAGTGGGCCTGAGGCGGGACGCGCAGTGGGCCTGAGGCTGAGGCGGGATGCGCAGTGGGCCTGAGGCTGAGGCGGGACGCACAGTGACTTACCTGAGCGGGTGGTTGCGCCGGGGAGGTAAGGGAGCGGCTGGGGTAGGAGGGCCGCGCTTCCCGTCCGGAGCCAGTGCATGGCGGCGCACGTGATGGGGGGGGGGGGGGCGGACAGAGGGGGTGTGTGTGTGTGTATAGAGCTGCTGTGTTGTGTGTGTGTGTATAGAGCTGCTGTGTTGTGTGTGTGTGTGTGTGTGTATAGAGCTGCTGTGTTGTGTGTGTGTATAGAGCTGCTGTGTTGTGTGTGTGTGTGTGTATAGAGCTGCTGTGTTGTGTGTGTGTGTGTGTGTGTGTGTGTGTGTGTATAGAGCTGCTGTGTTGTGTGTGTGTGTGTGTGTGTATAGAGCTGCTGTGTTGTGTTTGTGTGTGTGTGTGTGTGGCCCGTCACTCCGCCTCAGGCCAATGAGAGGTGTGCGGGGGCGGGCGGCCCAAGGGACCAATGAGATTTCCCCTAGGGACACCGGACATCCAGGCAGGCAGGCATACTGTACAGTGCTTTCACTAATATAGTATAAGATGAACCTACAGATGTAGCAAGACTTACTGTCCTCTATACCATGACAAGGCGTGAGATTCCACCCGCAGGAACACGTTGTTGATCGTGGTTTTCTGGGATTTATTTCATTCCAATTCTGTATGTCCGGCAGGTGGTTAAGTAAATATCTTTGTCCATGCCTGTGGTGAGTCTATTAAATGGCACATGAACTTAACAGGTGTTTCTGTACTTTAGTTTCAGTGATGGGAAATTGTTCAGGTTTAAAAAAATATATATATATTTGTCTACTGTACATTTTAAACATTGAGGCTTGGGAACACCTAGACACCCTGAAAAGGGGACAGACAGAGACAGCTTTGTGTAAGACACTATTTCTTCAACGTCATTAAACACCTCACTTGTTTTGTTTATACTGCACTTAGTTAACTAAGAGCAACAATTTAACCCCCTCCCCGTTAGAAATGTATAATAATGACTAAGATGGCAGGGAAATGTCTTGACCGCCACACAGAGCCCGCAGGGACCCCATAGAGCATCCGCACATTCCTGCGCCAGTAGTTCCCGTGGGAATATTGGAACATGATACAACACATATGGAAGGTAGTTTTCCCTACCACAGTAAGTGCGACTACGCTACCTACTATTATAATTGCATATTGTGTTTATTTACAAATTATATATACAATATACTGCAGTGTTTAAATGTGCTGTTACTATATGTTTTGTAGAGGGACACTGGCCGAGCTAGCATGCTCCTGCTCAGGCTGAGTAAGGGGGAGGAGGAGCATGGATGGCTTCCTTTGTACCAGCTGGATGGAGACCATGACCTCCCACAGTGGCTGGAGGAGGGGCATGGCAACTGCGAGGACCCAGATTGGGACTGGAGGATATTGTATACTGATCCCCTGAGTGTCATTGTCTGTGTGTTGTACTAAGTGTTGTTTGCAGTACAGTCAGTGTATCAAGTGTAAAGAGTTAAATGTGTTACTGCTTCATACAATAGTATTACAGAAAAGATGGAGATTGTGTATTAAATTACTTTTTTTTTCTTTAAAAACTGCAGGCAGAATTCTGTATTTCTCTGCTGCACGAGGAGAATGTGAAGGAGGCCCTATCCATCTCCACGTGAAGCTTGACCCTGACCCCTCCTACAGCTCTGACACCAGGAAGAGTTCTCCGTCCAGTCCAGTAAGACCACCAGCCAAGAAGAGGGTGTTAAAGTGAGTTGGAAGTTAAGGGTTTTTTATAACCCGAAGGGTGGGGTGGGGTTGGCAACACGGGTCCCTGCCACAAGATGGCCGATGCATAGGTGAAGGAGAGCGGGGAAAGGCAGGCGGAGCGGATCTCTTACCTGCACTGCTGATAGTGACCGGGACACTTTGCACTGCCTCCCGTTCAGATCTGTCGGCAGGTCACGCGGGCCTGGAGGGGAAACGCTGGCTGATGAGAGCTGCTCCGGTGGGGAGGAGACAAGGGAAACAGCCCAACAGTTAAAGGCACACACACAGTTCTACCTCATCACCTTCCCCCAGATCCTGGTGCACTTGGGGGGGCTGGAGGAGTCCAGCTTAGTATCACTGACTGTACCGGCCACTAAGGGGTGGGGGCCCCCGCTCCCCCCCTTATAAAGCTCTTACATTTACATTATTACCACAGCGAATTAAGCCCGGTTCATAAGGCGAACACCCAGCTATGCCTACCAGGGCACGAGTAAAGAAAACATCACCGGATTTGGCAAATTACTTCCACAAGTTAGATTTGGCACAGGCGGCCGAGATGCCGGTGGGGGGTGGGGGGTGGGATGGGGGGAGCCCTGTCTCCGAGAGACTACCGGTACCTGAGGGAAACCTTCTATCCTACAAAATATGGCAACTAAAACAGACATTGAAAAATTATTTGGAGAGCTAAAGAACATGTTTCAGGAGGAGATGAGGGAGATGAGGACAGATATGGCCTCAGTGGGGGGATGAACAGATGAACTGGAGCAGAAACTGGATTCCACAATAAAAGCACTAAACGAAAATATAAAGACTGCTTATGTTAAGGGACAGCTTGCGGAGTTAACCGAGCGGCAAGAGGACTCTGAAAATAGAGACCGTAGAAATAACATTAGGATCCGGGGGGTCCCGGAGTCAGTCCTGGAGGTGGAGGAATTTGTTTCAAAATGGCTGAATGTCATGTTACCAGACAAGACTGAGACTGAGAGCCTTAGATAGATGCCATAGGGCCCTCAGGAACAGACAACAACAAGGAGACCCCCAAGGGATATCATCCTCCGATTTCATTTTTTTTTTAAACTAAAGAAGTCCTGTGCAAAATTACACGGGCCACCAACAATATTACTTTTGAAAAAAAAAAGTTGCAAATCTTTCAGGACTTGTCCCCCCTGACACTCAGCAGAAGGCGCAAATTGCAGCCCATCACTAAACTTTTACGAGACAAAGGGCTGCGTTACTGATGGATTTTCCCATTCGGTCTCCTGGTAATCACAGACGGTCGGGCAAACATATTAAAGGAACTATCGGAGGGAGATGCCTTCCTAAAGAAACTTGAGATCCCAGGTTCAATCTCTTACCGAGGTTCGGGAGAAGAGTCCACACTAGAGACTGCCTGGTGCGATGTGAGGGGATCACGTTGCCGCCAAGAAAAGAATTCCAATTAAGTGCAATTAAACACTTAAAGAAAACAGTTTCCATTTCTTGACCCGATCTCAAAATTTTAAGTTACAGTTCTGTTTGGTGGCCTTAACAGTTATTGCACTCACCCTGCTGGGGGATCCGGTCTGGCTCTTTTCTCCCACTACAATTCGGATGTGGTCCCCGGGAGGACTATCGACGCTGGAGGAATGATCGAGGCTGCAGGAGTGGAGCCGGAGCAGTGTGTGACAGGAACAGTTGAAAAGTGGATTTCCTGGGAGGATGGAGACCAAGAAAGTTAGTCTGCGGTGTGCTCTTCGTGGGAGGGAGGGGAGGAGGTTGGGAGCCCTTCTTCCTTGGCCGCCATTCACGGCGGTTCTTACCGCCAATTAAATTTATCTTGGCGGGAAGCGGGGAAAATAGCGCTGATCTAGGAAAATGTCTCGGCTTTGGGGGTGAGACGGCCATGGCACCCGTATTGGCCCGACAGATTAGGGTAAGTCCCGAACAGAGAGGGGGTGGGACTGACTATCATCTTTTAAGAGGGAGGAGGAATAGGGGGGAATCCAGCAGAGGGGGTAGGGTGCCTCTGGAGACAAGAGGCTGAGACTGGACAGGTGCTGGGTGGAGGAAATGCTATGTGTACACGCTATTGGTCCGTTTACATATTCGGTCTGACCGAAACTGGAGGGGCCCAGCATTAGGTAATTGGATCAGACACTGAGATCTCCATACCCATAGAGTCAGGCTCCCAGAAGGTGTGGTTGAAAGAGTGCCCCTGTTGTTATGCACTAGTCATTCACACCTGCTCCCCATGCAGTAGGAACTAACTCTGAGACAATGGACAGATCGGGTGCTCGACTGCAGGCAAGACAGCCACATGTGTGCATATTTCAGCTCTTAAGTGATCAGAAAAGCTGTTATGTTGGTAGGGGGCCCCTGGGGTGTCGTGGTTCCGGTGGTGATTCCCCCCTCAGTTAACATACCAGGGCTCACCCTGTAGGGCCGAAGCAGCATGTGTTCAGAGAGGGACTCACAGCTCACAACACTTGGAGGGACAGGGAGATTGACTCCAGGAATACGACAGGGTATTAGCCAGGCTTGATTGGGCTAATTAGGGATAGGGAAACAGTATATACTATGAAAGAGTAGGAAAGTGGGTGGGTGTTGAGGCTTGAAGCTTAGACCAAGATAATTCATAAATTAAATATGTTCTAGGGAGAGGAGGGATAGCTAATGCTTAGGTATAGTTGGAGATAGTTTAGCCCAAAACTACAATTTTGTCACATGTAGGGGAGGGATGCCCTAGTCTGGTCTGAGATGGAGATGCAGGAAAGGCAGTCTCCCCAGTCCAGGAGGCTAGGACAGGGATTGGGGGGGGGAGCATTGCCGGATCACAGGATCGCACCAGCGGGTCAAACGGATACTATGAAGTGCTTGATCAACTGTTCTAGGCCACATTAAAGTTTAGTTTCTATTTACCTGGTGACTGAAGTTTTTGAGTCAAGCATATGTGTTCGAGACTAGTGTATGAAGTTTGTGTATATTGTGGTTACAATTACAATGTATACTATTGTGGATTAATAAGTTTGTGCTAGGTTAGTATGTTATTTACCTATATTTCTTTTTAACATCCTTAGTGGTTATTCTCAGTTTAAATTCTTTATGGGCAAGCTACCCAGCTACCTGAACAAGCTCCTCACCCCTACCACATGCAGCACCTATCATCTGAGATCTGACTCCAAAAGACTGTTCATGGTCCCAAGGCTCAACAAAGTATCCGGCCGTTCCTCCTTCTCTTACCGTGCACCACAAAACTGGAACAACCTACCAGAGACTCTCACATCCACCACCAGTTTAAGTTCTTTCAAATCTAAGGCTGTCTCACATTTTAATCTGGTCTGTAACTGTTACATACGCCTATAATATATATTATCTTTAACTGTGCATGCAATGTCTTGTATATAATGTATACCCTGTCATTTATGTAACTGTATTTGTAACCATGTATTATTTGTCTTAACTCTGTGCCCAGGACATACTTGAAAACGAGAGGTAACTCTCAATGTATTACTTCCTGGTAAAATATTTTATAAATAAATAAATAATAAATAAATGAAATATTATGTTTATACCTGCTGGGTAGAGGGGACATGTCCCCTGCTACCTACATGCAGCCTCAAATAGATAATGGGGGTTATTCCCCTATATTCTGCAAAGTCCCTTGACATACCCATTGTCCAGGACACTGGACCATTGTCTCTTATGGTTCAGTTGATAATTACCGCCCAAGGACAAATGGGCAACATGTCACGTTGATCTTCCCAGGCCCATTGAATTATTTGACATCGTTCCAGTTTTTTATCTCCATAATTTTAGCAGTTATTGTTCCCCCTCCCCCGCTCCCGCCACCCTTCCACTCCGGCCCCACAGGAAGATAAAGCGGTCTTTTTCATTCACAATATCAAGTAACAACAATGGGCTCGTTGAAAACACTAGGAGGAGCGACCCAGGGATGGATAACAAAATGTTGTTAACAATCTTATCCCATAAGGTAAAAGGCTTTAACAGCCCAGCCAAGAGGTGTTTATCAATATCAGATTATACGAGAAAAAATACGGATATATTACTATTACAGGAGACTTACTTCAGCAAAAATAGTGCCCCCAAATACTTTGATAAAAACTTCATGCAGTTTTACCTTTCTTCAGCCCAGACTAAAAAGAGAGGGTGGCAATTCTAATTAATAACAGACTCCCATTAGTGGTTGAACAAGTTAGACGAGATAAAGAGGGCATATTCCAAATATTAGTAGGGACAATGCAGGGTCAGCCACTGACAGTTGCAACTGTGTATGCACCATGTGAACCAGATCCATTGTTTTTCACCTCTTTTTTTGAAGTGCTAATTAGGGTCAAGCAGCGACACACCATAATAGCGGGTGATTTTAACCTAGCTCTGGATCCGGACATGGATAGGTCATCACGTCCTTCCCATTGGTGAAAGGTGGAATTACAAGGAATTACTAAGGGGCTAAAGGATGTGCAGCTGTCGGATATTTGGAGGGAATTACATCCAAGCGAGAAGGGACATACATTTTTTTCTAATCCGCATATGAACTACAGTAGAATAGATTATTTCTTTATTTCAAACTGAATGGTCCCAATGGTCACAGAGACCCTGATTCATGACATTTCATGGTCTGACCACACACAAATTGAACTGAAGTGCGCGGATCTCCGCCTACACAGACCAGTAGCAGAAAACAAAAAAAAATACAGCGCAAAACAGCTCATAGTGAAGTATGTTTTAGTAAAATTAAATATTGGCAAAAGGTAAGTATTCTGCGTACATCAGAGTGAATAGTTACGAGCACATCATAGATTATCACATAGGTTACCGGGCACGGAACAGGTCGGGAATATGATTGTCATCTACAGGTAGGTGGCCTCTCTCACACAGGCACAATGAATCCTCCTGGATGTCCCCACCATCAGATTGAATCTTCCGTATGCTGGAGCATGCCACAGGGGCGTCACCGATGTCTTGTACACATTTCGTTTTGCGCTGTGTCTTTTTTGTTTTCTTCTCCTCTAGTGTTAGGGGGTGCAGAGCCACGCCCTTTGTTCGTAGCTGCAGACGCTCTGTTTTTGCTCAACCCTGTATACAGTGTTGTATTTCCCGTTTTAGTTACATTGTGTTTATTATTGTGGGTAATATAGGACCTATTTAGCTCATTGGAGCTGCACGTTCTTTACTATTGGTATCACTTAATGTTGACAGTAGCGCACTTTATTCTCTATACATTCTTCTCACAGACCAGGAGCAAACTGGAAGTTAAATGAATGCCTGCGAAAAATATCTGAGGTGTTACAAAAAGTAGATAAAGAGATCGAGTGCTTTTTCAAAACCAATAAAGGAAGTGTAAGCTTTCACATAACACTCTGGGAAGCACACACGACAACTTAGAGTTTCCCTCATTAGCACCGCTGCTTGGAGAAAAAAAGAGAAAAACAAAAAAATATTGGATTTACAGGCAAGACTGATAGCCTTATCGGAGAAACACAAGAGAAATAATAAAGCAGAAACATTAAAAAAAAAAATTGGATAGTAGAATTGAGCTACATATGCTCCTAACCTCCCAGGCGGAAAATGCAATGAGTTGGTCAAAGAGGAAATTTTATGAAAAGGCGAACAAGCCAGATACCCTGCTTGTGTCAAAACTCAGGAACAGACAGTCAAATTACAATATTCAATCTATTAGTCGTAAATCATGGGGGATGACCTCTAACCCTAAATCTATAGTTGATGAATTTAAAAGCTATTATGAGGGGCTATACGATGGGGAGAAGGTTGTACATTATACTAATACAAAGCAGGCACGCAAAACTTTTTTGGCTGAGGCCGGGCTGCCGAGATTGGGTGAGGAAGAGGAGGAATCGCTAATGCAATTATTAAGCAGCTAAAGCGCTCAAAGGCTCCTGGCTCGGATGGATTTTCAAATTTGTATTATAAAAAATGTGCTTATTTACTTGCCCATTTTCTACTCGGGGTGTATAATGCGGTTCTGGACGGGGCCTCGTTCTCGGAACAGATGCTACAGGCTTCCATCTCCCTGATATATAAACAAGGGAATGACCCGACTGACTGCAAGCGTTATCGGCCAATCTCCCTAATAAATTAGGATATTAAGATTTACTCAAAAATGTTAGCTAACACAGTGAGCTGGATACTGCCCAAACTGGTTCACCAGATCAGGTGCGTTTTATCCCAGGAAGATAGGCAGCAGATAATTCAAGACATTTAGTGTTTTTTTGGTCAAATTGGCACATACAAAAAAGATCCCAATTATGGTGTTAAGCCTATATGCTGAAAAAGCATTTGATAGGATCGACTGGCTGTATCTTGATGCCACACTTGAGGCGTTTGGGTTCAGAGGCAGGGTCCTACATGCCATTACAGCATTGTACTCCAGAACAGTGGCCAGGGTAACTCATCAAGGATCCCCATCGGATCCATTTAAGATCAAAAGTGGTACCAGACATGGTTGTCCCCTGTCTCCATTATTCTTTGCCATGTGTATGGAACCACTAGCCAACCAAATACATAGAAACCCAGACATGATGGTACTACAAATTAACACCCAAACCCATAAAGTTGCTCTCTATGCGGATGATGTATTTTTGACCGTGTTGAGGCCCCTTACCTAACCTTTTCCATCTCTTGGGTTTCTTTAATAAAATCTCAGGCTTTAAGATAAATAATAATAAATCAGAGGCATAAAACATCAATCTTCCAAAGGAACAGGAGAAGTTGTTAGAAATTAATTTTAACTTTGAGTGGCAGACACACTCCACTAAATATCTGGGAGTGAACCTCACCAAGAATTACAAAACATTGTACCAGGCAATTTACCCCAAATTGATTAGGACTCTAAAAGAGGATATCAGAACGTGGTCCACCTACAGTATAACATCTATTCGATAGGCAAAATACACTGTATTAGAATACATCTTCTCCCCTGTATACTTTATCTGTTCCAGACCCTGCTATTACCGATTTGGTTAAAAAATATTCCCTCTCTTCAATCCCTAATCACTAAATTCATTTGGAACTTCGAAAAAACAAGAATCAGAGGCAAGATACTTAATAGACCAACACACAGACCCCAATCAGAAACGTTGGGTAGAATTGGAGGGTGAGATGTGTTCTCCAGTCGAATTATACAATTTAATCTGGTCCCAAAAATCTATACTTAAATCCTTCAAAGAGCCGCTCTCCTCGATATCCTACTCATTGGAGGTATGGGAAGCAACTAAAGTTACATGCGGGCTAACCTCTAAGAAAACGCTGATGACTCCAATATTCGACAACTCGAGCTTTGCTCCGGGCCTAAACAATAGAGATTTAGCGATGTGGAAATATAATGGAATTCTTAGGCTTAATGATTTGGAGGCACAAAAAAACATTAAAACTTTTGAACAAATTAAGGCAAAATAAATTCGCCCATCTCTAATGCTTTTCATCCGGTAGGTAAGAGCGTGCATGCACAGTAATTGAATGTACTGTATGCATTTAATTCAATTGGCATATACTTGTACCATGCATGCGTAGAAATGGAACAAATATGCGTTCCATACAGTATACATAGGGCACATGCACAGCAGTATCCTGCACAGCAGCACAGTGTTTAATTGTGTGTGTAATAAAAATTTATCTATTTCTTCTCGATGATCTTACAGGTGAAACTGTACAAGAGACAGCCAGGGCATGTTGGTGGATCAAGATGGTATTATTTTTTCCCAAGTCTAATTTAATTCTGTTATTGTATAAAGCAATAACTATTTTCATAAATCTTACACTGACGTACAGTATAATACAGGTTTCTCTCATTTACTTTAATAAATATATCATCATTTAAACAGATGGACTGTGTCTGTTATCTGAAGTTTCCTAGCATTGAAAAAGTGTGGGAATATGGGGTGGATTAGATTACACAAAACAGTACAAAATGTGCATTGCTGTAGCAATAGCCTCAGAATACTGCGCATTGAATTTATGTTAAAGATACACAAGCAGTCCCTATTGTTACTGCACAGTACTACGGCAGCTAAAAAACACCATTGTCACAGTGACATGCAAAGAAATACAGAGGAATTGCACTTGGTTTCATGCGGTCACAGGAACAGTAAGTCCTACGACATCTGTATACCGTCTGTATACCAAAAGACGTGAGTCTGGGTAATGAAATATTTAAGCAGGAAAGCGAAGAGATAATGAGCTACAGGGCTGTATACAGAATCAATGATTGTAGAAACAGGTAGAAGTATCGTATAAATAGGTAGATTTTATATATAGGTATATTTACCTACCATACTGAGGAATAGTGAAAATTATACAGTACCTTCTAGATAGGCAGAAGAACCGGAGAGCTCAATACATGCCCTGATACTGTATCTTGTGAGAAGGAGACGTGGATAGATAGGAGGGGGGCTGTGACAATAATTAATGGCTGGGCACCTGGAACATAGGGATTTACATTTTACCTCTGCATACTATCGAACCCAGGAGGAGTACAAGCTCTGATATAAACCCCAAACCAGTTATTTCACACCATGCTCAATTATATCATTTACATTTTTATCAAAGAATGTTTCCTGAAACATAATTTATTTTGAATTTTATTATTATTTATTTTATTTATAAAATATTTTACCAGGAAGTAATACATTGAGAGTTACCTCTCGTTTTCAAGTATGTCCTGGGCACAGAGTAAAACAAATAATACATGGTTGCAAGTACAGTTACATAAATGAACAGGGTATACATTATATACAAGACATTGCGTGCACAGTTAAAGAAAATATATATTATGAGCGTATGAAACAGTTACAGACCAGGTTAAAATGTGAGACAGCCTTAGATTTGAAAGAACTTAAACTGGTGGTGGATGTGAGAGTCTCTGGTAGGTTGAACCTAACTCTCGGGCTTTGCTTCTGCGGTTTTAGGATGATGTCAGATGAGAGCCCCTAGCAAAACTGTGGAGCAGGTGCTGCAGTAATTAGCAATGCAGGAAACGAAAAGTTATTGTAATACAAGTTTTTGTGGGGTTAAATCATCCGATTAGAATGGCAACTTGCCATTCGATATGGACATTTAAGCATAATTGATAACAGCTGAATTGATCATATATTTTGTGAAACAACACCCATATGTTAAGAATATGTTGTTCCATCAATTTTATTTTTTATTTCTAACTCTCTCTTTTTGATCTTGAGTTCCGATTACTCTTTAAAGCGGCAGTTTAACCTAGCACCTTAAAAAAAACAATTAGAAAGATTCAGTCACACTTAAATAACTGTTTAACTTATATCCATATTGTGAAAAAATATTATGCATTGGTTATTTTCAGGAATACTGAAACAAAGCCTTTTAGCTGTTTGAATTGTGATGGGACTATAGTTCATTTGTAAACAAAAGAACCCGCACTGTTAATTACTATAGAATGTATTTTAGTGATAAGATTATTTTCCAAACATTGTTTTATAATTTGCTTACCATGAAAATGTTAGAAGCTTAGAAATTATTTCAAAGTCCTTAAATGTGTCCCTTTAAAAAAAAAAAAGTGTCAATCTGCTACAGTACTGTACAGTACATGTACCCTTTTAAATTGCTGCTGTCCATCATTGTTTACTTTTGTCCTTGGGTTGCACAGCCTCTTTAGCAAAACAGCACTGTTGTGGCTGAATGTTACAGTAAAGCGCTTCTCTCTTCCCCACTGATTAAATGAAAAATGAATGGGGAAATAGTTTTTAAAATATACTGTAGATTGAGTCCAATGGTGACCTAGATCAGCCGTGCGCAAAGTTTTTGAGCTGCGGCCCCCTTCCTGACCCCCTCTCTTCAAATGACGTTGCAAGACATGAGACATCACGTTACATGACCCCACCGCATCATTTGACGTGTGTTGCCAGGGCGACGCGTCGCTGAAGACACGGCTGGCAGAAGGCCAGTGAGTTACAGAGGCCTCACGCCTCCCCTGGCATTTAATTTAAATGACGTGGGGAAGAGCGCGGGGCCTCTGTAACAGCCGCGCCCCCCCTACAAATTCTCCTGTCCCCCCTGGGGGGCCGCCCCCATTTTGCACACGGCAGTCCTAGATCATCGATTTAGACCAACTCGGTACATTTACTATCTGTATATCTGGAAGCAAAAAAAAAAAAAAAGATACAGTACGTTGCACAGTATGCTAGATTTTATCTTACTGTATCAATCGTCCTTCTTGACCTTCTCTACGGGTTCTAGTGGCAGCTTGTTGTGTGGTTTGTCATTAACTGAACTTCCAGAGTTACTAACAAGAATCTGCGTTGATATAGGTATTAATATGAGTTTTTATATTTTTATTTTAGGCTCCTTGGCATCAAGCTCTTCTTCCATTATACAAGAATAGGGTAGAAACCGCAATTGTCAATATTGTCTGTTTCCTTATTATACAGTATCCCAGCTGCATACATATCATTAGGAAATTTGGATATGCCACATTACAGTAAAAACATTATTGAGCATTTCCATTTTTACAAAACAATTTATATTATGCTAGATTTTTAATTACCGTTTTGACTGCTTTTAATAAAGGTCAAACCTGTCATTACCCCTACCTATCAGTAATACATCTGTATTATGTTTGTATATATATATCTGTATAAGCCATGGACCCCCACCCAGTCGCAGATTGGACCCCTAAGGTGTTCTATGGTCTGGCTACATGTCTCTGTGTGGTGCATACCTGCTGGCAACAGGAGGGCTTGAGTCTCCCGCGATGACATGGGGGACAACAGGACAGGTTACTGGAGTGGATGCCTTCGCTCTTCTTCTAATGGTGCAGCGCCTCCATCTGTAGTAAGCCCCAGGAATACGGGGTGGAATCCCTACCACAGAAATCCCCCTCCCAGGTATGAGAGATTCCAGTCTCACACAAAGTTCTCTTTAAACAGCAGACTCCTTTATTCTGTCTCCAGCAGCAGCAGATAGGTACAGTTGATATGCAATGTCGACTAGCTGTTCTCCTTTGTGATGGTCCCCGCCTCCACTCTGGACCCAAGGGCCATCCAGAGTGGGGCTAGCTCTTCCCTCACCCCCTAAGCAGGGTGAGAGGTATTTGGTCCACCTCACTATATTCTATCAGCTCTACTCATGAGCTGCTCACTCCTCTCCTCCCTTACACTAACTCAGACTGCCTCTCCCCACTGTCTGA
Organism: Ascaphus truei; assembly: GCF_040206685.1. Lineage (NCBI taxonomy): Eukaryota > Metazoa > Chordata > Amphibia > Anura > Ascaphidae > Ascaphus > Ascaphus truei. The sequence continues at coordinate 90,709,701 of NC_134487.1, read as the reverse complement.
ACTCTAACACACTGACTCAACTAAATAGGAA